>NW_017670392.1:647209-806977 GCF_001879085.1 Nicotiana attenuata
GAGGTGAGTTTGTGGTGTAAAAATGGCGGAGTTTGGCCTACCGGAACCGCCGTAAGGCGATTTCCGGTAGGCGGAGTCGCGGTAGTCATGGGCGGAGGGTTCAGGGTCGTCTCTGAGAGAGACGATGGCTCGGGGGGGGGGGGTATATTCAGACACTTATATATTAAATGTCGTAGGCTTCAGGACCGTTGGATCAAGTAACCTAGACGGCTAGGATTAACTTGACGTAAAACGACGTCGTTTAGCCATTAGGGGGTCTGGACCGGGTTGGATGACGGATCTTGGGCTCATTGACCGGGTTATTTCGTTTGGGTTCAGCCATTTTGGCCCAAATTCGGGTCTTTTAAGACCAACTTTTCTCTTTTTCTCAAAATTGTTTTCTCTTTTCCCTTTTATTTTCATTTTGTATTTTTTATAATTTTCTGACTTTATTAAAATGCAAGATTAAAATAAAGACCAAATTTATTTCCAAAATTAAACTAATTAAGTCCTAAAATTGATTAAGTCCTACTTAAAGCAAACCCATGACAAATTCAACAATTAAAAAGGAAAAATGCAAAAATGGACTATTTTGTTATTTTCTTTATATTTTGTTTTAAAAATAACTTAACCACTAATTAATCATGAAATTAGATCCTAAACGCAAATGCCAAGTATTTATATGAATTAAAATTCACAAAAATGCAAACAATCAACAGAAACTAACACAAAATTCTCACAATTGTAAAATAATGAAAGAAATCATTTTGTTTGGAATTTTTGGGAATAATTCATATAGGGCAAAAATCACATGCTCACACCGCCAAAAACTTTTCAGAGGGGGTCAGTGAATTTCCCGCCAAAGAAGGTATTTCTACCAACTTTCCGGTGACACAAAATTATGCCATCGAAATGTAAGGAGACTACCTGTATACGATAAAATCTGTTTATATTAAATGATCGCATGAGGAGGTGACACGTGGAGCTGAAGACAGAAGATAGTTGAATCCGAAGGCAACGACCCCGTCCGTTACCATAGAGAATGATACTCATAAAGATGAGATAAATGTCTGCCACCCCATAGCATTTAGTGAGGAATATTCTACAGCATTAATTACACGGCCCGTTACAAGGAATATGGCATTCACTGTCTGACGTTACACATTCTTCAATGGCCCTCATAATTCACATTAAATAGGGGCTTGATCCTAAGACCTTATTTCCTAGGTGCAGCTATAAATAGTGAGCTCTATTATAATTATAAAGAATACGAATTTTTTGGAAAACATACGCTATACTCTATTCAAGCTTAATATAGTTTTATCTTGTTCGTTGTTGTTGTCCCCGGAAGCCCTGCTCCCGGAATTACTATTTCTGCTACTTTATCTCCATCTCAAGGCTAAGTATTATATTTTTATTTAATTCATCTATTATTTTAGGATCAAAATAGTTCACTTGTCTAAAAACCACGTATAAATTCAACTGCACCGTTTTATGGGTAAACAACTATGACACGTGGCTAGCTAGATGGATGACACATGGCTAGTGTTCCTCAACTGGATCTACAGCTTTCTTTAGTCCTAATAGCTGAAAGATTCAGAACAACACGGCTTGCCTCGAGCCATGAAAACCAAAGTCTACATACCGAGAAGCCGTAAGGATCCGGGTAGATATTCACCTGGAGGTACTTGACCCTGAGATACACGAGATCCGTTCATGATCATGCCCATTAGTTGCACCGTTTCTAATCTTAACCGATGAGATCCGCGTTGAATGCATATAATGCCACTAACGGCTAGGCAGGAAATTAGGAAAACGGTTATATAAGAGTTAAGAGTACAAATATCCCCCTTTCCCCATTTGTATGCGCTCTAATTGGAATGTTGTATTGCTTATATTATACCTAAATCGTTACACGCTTTCAGCCACGTTAAGCTACTAGGATTACTCAAAGATTCATCAATAAAAAGCTTTCTTTTCGCTTTATTATTTTCACATCGTTCTTAATCTCATGTTTCTTACTTCCTACTATCAACTTTATCTGCTCATCTCCTACTTCCAAAGATCAAGAAATTGGACTAAATCAATTGCTTAAAGCCCAAATATACAAATTTAACTGATTTAACTTATTAGTCAAATTTTAGGTTAAGAACACGGCAGGCAAATACATTTCCCTCTGGTTAAATTACCACTTCGGTTTCCACGTTAAGCTACTAGGATTACTCAAAGATTCATCAATAAAAAGCTTTCTTTTCGCTTTATTATTTTCACATCGTTCTTAATCTCATGTTTCTTACTTCCTACTATCAACTTTATCTGCTCATCTCCTACTTCCAAAGATCAAGAAATTGGACTAAATCAATTGCTTAAAGCCCAAATATACAAATTTAACTGATTTAACTTATTAGTCAAATTTTAGGTTAAGAACACGGCAGGCAAATACATTTCCCTCTGGTTAAATTACCACTTCGGTTTAGATATACACAGGCTACCCAACAAAAGATAACCGACAAATGTACACCAAACACCAGCACGCAAGGCCGGATGCCTTGCCCCTGCCACAAAAACAGAACTCTAAAAACAAAAACCAATAAAACTGATAAGTGAGAAAGCAACTTTACAACAAAAATACTGCAAAACCCTTTAATGCATCTGACCTCCAAAATCAAGCTTGATAGACAACCCCTAGCATTATACTTCATATTATGATTCCAGAAGTGTAGACCCCAGCCATCTTGCCAACCACAACATTCAACATCGAGAGCCCTCTATGCAGAAGCAGTGGTGTCCAACAGAGATCCATCAGCACAAAATTCACTTACATAATTACAAAGAACTGAACCCTGATTTTGTTTCAACAAAGGCGACACCTTCAATCTCTATCCTCATTTGGTATATACTCTCTTGAATAAATTAAGCAGTTGTGTCTGACAAGAGACTAAGGACCTCACTGTCATTAAAATTTGAGTCCAAAGCAAGATCATAAGGGGTTTTACTTTCCCCATTCAAAGCATGTGGATCAGCACCCCTGCAGTTAATCACACAAGAGGGCAAATGTTAACAGACACAGATTTGAATTGCTTACTGATATGGTTTACAAAAGGATAAATTTGTAGGGAACATGCAACTGCCCCCATCAGAAGATTATTAAGAAATATGACCACCCCCAATGAAACACTAATGGGGAAACATATACGTATTACCACAGTATACTACTTCTGATTACCTTGCAAGAAGCAACTTAGCAAATGCAGCTTTGCCTCTTACAACACACCAATGAAGTGGTGTCTGACCACTTGAATCTGAAGCATTTATGTTTGCGCCATACTGCATAAGAAGCTCTAGCATCCCTAGGTCAGCTGTTTCACAAGCAAGGTGTAGAATGGAGCACCCATCAAAGTCCCTAATTATATGCCTTTCACTTGGACTTGCAAATTCCATTTTTAAGCAAGTAGAGCTTGGATCAGTGTATGGTTGTTCTTGTAACAGCATTACTTTGGCCAGGGTTAAGGAAGAATTAGATGCGACTTGCTTGTAAATAGCATTAACATCTGCTTCAGAGCTTACAATAAGGCGATACACAGCTTTCTTATCATTAGCTCGAACAGCCTCCCACATCATTTGTGCTACAGAGTGACTATCCTTGGTCTGCCGGACAAATGTTTTATCTGCATACTGTGATAATGGAGAAAATATTAAATTAATAACCAGGAAAGTACTGTGAAATGATAAAAGTCAAAACAAAGTCAATTTTATAGGAGAAAACGAATATGTTACGCTAACAAAAAAAAGGCTAACACAGCCAATTGCAGGCCTGAATAACCAGTCCACAATAAGCTCAATTCTTCCATCATGTGATGGAACTTGAGTACTTCGCACTTAAATCTGACCGATAAAGAAGTACTCAATGTCAAAACAATTCTGAAGGATGATAGTAGACCTTAGCATGTATAAATTTCTCCTTGGTTGCAATGGGATCAGCATGACTTGGCTTGCTAATGTAGAGCTGTTGCAGTTTATCAGATCTGTACGAGCTTCAGTTTGAAACAGCCAATTTATATCAGAAAGCTGAAGATAAACTTCAAAGTAGAAATGATTGAGGGGGTAACTTACCTAGCGGCACACACGTTAACTTGGAAAGCACCTCTTGCTTGCAGTGACTCCTCCCAGACTGAATTTGCGAAGGTATTCCCCAACGACTGAAATAAAGCTATAACAGAAGGCTCCCATACTTTGACATCAAGTGTCAGTGACCTCACCTGCAAAGAAACGACCACAGCTGAGGAGAAGATGCAGAAACCAACTACATGCACCAATATAAATGTTATAACTGGTAGTTAACTATAGAAAGGCCTATCAACTACAAACACAAAATTTTCAGAGGGGCTTACACAAAGTAGACGCTCAAAAGACATGTCTTTTCTAAACAACTCCAACTCTGTCAGAAAGAAGAAAACTAACATGCAGATCTTTCAAAAGCTAGTCTAAAGTTTCATAATCTACCAGTACACCAGTATCACATGTATCATTAAAGCTACCATCGAGAGGAACACTAGAAATTTCATTTTGCTGATCATTCAACTACCTAAAGAATTTCCAATACAGCCACATATATGATAGCCATAAACCAAGCAGAAAATTCTGATTTCATAATTATTTGCCTCTTGCAAAGTACATGGTTGTCAACCTCTAAAACAATCAAAGTAACTGATTTTCAGCAAATAAAAATAAGAGAATAAGAAACAATATTTTAGTTGATCTTGTACCATTCTACTGTTTAAAGTTCAAAAAGTCTCAACAGATCTTTAGTATGTTAAATAAAAGGTAAATCCATGCAATTGCTAGAAGCCACTTTTGTGTATTCCAACTTTAACTTTTCTTACTAGAAATAAATGAATATGCACAGAAAAGAAATGAAGTTTAGATCCCAACAAGAGGCAGTATAGCCCATGACTAAATACAATGTATTAGAAATCTAAAATTTACCTTTGATACATGCACACCAAGATTACGATGAACACCTGAACATTCAATACAGACAAGAACACCAAGATTTAAAGATGCCCAATCTGGTTCAGCCGCACCACAATCAGCGCACTTATCATTGCCGCATACTCTACGTAATGTGTCAATTGGTTGTTCAGTTCTTGGTGCAGATCGTAGCTGTTGTGAATTTCTGAAATGGCGCTCATGATGTGCAGAGGTAAGCCTGTCAAATGAATGGTCTTCAACTGCAGGCGGGTCAAAATCTGAACTTTCAAATGAACTGCTCTCACTGGCAGATCGATGATGACCACTTCCCATAGGGCTGGCAGTCAAACACTGAAAAATAAAGCTGGGACATTGTTATTGATTATGCACCGAATTAAGGCAATAAAAATGTATAGCAGCTTCTAATAGTTACCCTGTCAGGAGCCTGAGAACTCAATAAAGAAGCAATAACTCCTGTTATTTTCTCAATCCAATCCATTTGGTCCAATGCACTCTCTGCCTGCAATAACGGGGAAACCAATAAATTCTGATCTCGCAAGTCTAGCACACAATCCACCCTGCAAGAATATTACAATGGTTGGCATGACATATCCAAAATGAAAATGCGATAGCTATTCACCTGCAAGGTGTAGCTCTTTGTAGGTGAGATAATCCTGAAGCAAAACCGCAGATCTGATTGTTCAGCATCAATCTTTATAGTTGATGTCAAAAGGTTTACAGTGTGATGAGCAACAGACTTTTCATCATGTACACCACCATGATAATGAGATGAAAGCCAGCGACTTAGAAGTCCAGATCCAAGCTCGGAACTATTTCTCTGGCCAGAATGTTGACTACCTGACCCCTGCAGAATAGAAGTGAACTCAATAGGCCACAAATTAGGGTTAGCTGGATGGTATTACTTTTACATCCCAGCCTATATTGCAGGTAGTACTCACATATGGTTTGGTGTTCTGTTTGCGATAGTAGTACAACATTCCACGGCTATCAAGAACAAAAAACCTTCTTTTCCAGTCTCCCCTCAAGTTTGATGAGCGCTTTGAGAGATAACCTTGTCTGATGGTTTGAACCTGAAAGATCTCTGTAGTTTTAGCTGATGATAGGTGTGAAGGGCAGATAGAAGCACTTTAAAAACATGAAAGCAAATATATAAAGGATACAATAAGATTGACCCAAGGGTTCTCGATGATATAATAGTTTCAACACCTTTCCCCTCGAAGCAGATTGCATAACAGCTTCTATCTGCTTATGTGAACTTCTGCCAATGGCTTGTATACCATCTCCATTAGGAGATCCATTAGATCCATTCGAAAACCACCTGCTCTCTCGATCTACTTGTCTTTTGTATTCTTGCATCTTTTCGTTGAGAGCTGCCTTCTCATAGTTGGAGCGCTCTCGAGACTGCTGAGCATAAGTCAGGACCTGCAAAAAGATTAAAAATGACCCTTCAATATCTACCACCTATGAGACAGCAACAAATGCCAATTACTATTTATGCATTTAACATATCATGTCACATTGGCAGCAACTCAAGTATCATGTCACATTTGAAGTTTATGGGTTCAAGAATCTAATCTGTTTAAGTTACTGGGTTTTAAATTAATAAATTGTATATATTCGATGAATTTCTTAAGACAAATACATAGTTTGGACAAAAGCTAATGGGTTCGGCCGAACCCGCAGGCCGTGCTCTAGCTCCGCCCCCGAGTCCCAGTCATTGTAGGTCCCACGACAAGACAATGAGTCAATACACAACAGCATATAAGAAATAGAGTCATTATAAGAGTGTTTGCCATGTATGTCAAGATCCATGAGACATAAGGAGACATGAAAAGAGCCAGTTGGAACCATTCTAAGTATGAAAAGTAAGCAGAAACTGAGGACAGTTGGCAGAAGATGCAAGGTATCTCATTCTCCATTACCTAAATGCAAATTTGATCATTAACCTTTTGTGCAGGAAAAAACCAAAAACTGATTGTACCTATCTGCTATTTTAATTGTAGTGACCTCAATCAAATTGCCACCAATGAAAAGCAACAAGACAAACCTGATTGATATATGGCTCCATCTGATGCAAAAGCTCATATCCCTAAAAGATAGAAATAGAATGTGAGAAGTTGGAAACAAATAGGCTAGAATAGTCCCCAGCAGTATGACATGCCTGTTTGAAATAACGAAGATGAGCATCCATTGTACCACTAACTGCCTCCAAGAATTCAAACCGTTTCTTTGCTTCAACATTAGAAAGGGCGGTTACCTGGATTGTTATGATTCAAAAAGGGGGAAAAAAGTCAGCATGCCATTGCTATTGTGGTAACACTTTCTGAAACATAAAATCTAAGAGATTCCTTGAGATGCTCTAACTCCAGCTTCACTCACCAAACTGAATCGAGCTTGCTCGAAAGTTGATCTCGCACTATGAAGTTCCTGGATGAGTTAAAACCATGTTACGTGTTTTTGCCTTCCTTTATTTCCAAAGTAGTCAATAATATGTGGAAATGTAAAACAAGTGTGACTTCACAATGTTATAGGCAGTATGCATGGCTGGCTGCTATTTCTGACTATACCTCCTCTAGTACACTCGCAATGTCACTTTTTGTGCCTTTCCTTAGTGACAAAAACTTCTCACGAGCCTGCAGCATGGAGCATATATCGATGAGAATTAGATAATGTTTACTAATGGATATAATAGAAAATCCCAAAATTAGATCAAAAACAGAGGAAGTATTTCTAGTTCTTTTAATTCAGAACTCCAATCAACTAGCATGTTTTGTGCAAACTTAAAGAGTTCCTTCAACCCCGGTGAAGTGCTAAACATATCACCAAGAGACATTTTCAAATGGGAGGAAACAATCAAGGTAAACCAGAATATCATGATAATAGGTACGTGCTAGAAATGTATTACAACATTTTTGGACAAAGAAATTTTTAATAGGTGTTTAATAGAGGAAAGGTTTCTGTATACTGAATACTATCTACAGATAAATACATCAGCATAAGCATCAGATGGTGAAATTTTTCACAAGCATTAGGAATAAGAATACCTGATCATAAAGAAGACTAGCCTTGTCAAAGCGCTTCCGAGCTTCCTGCAGAAAGAGAACTCCTTGTAGCAAATACTTACAAAATCATTTTATTATATTTGCACATTTAAGCCCACAAAATCAGGTTTTTCACATGTGGATTTTTTTAATAAACCGAGAAACCCCAAGGCCCAATGGCGCATGCGGATAATGGGTCCGCCCTTCTAACCTTATCCACTTAACTACAACGCTTTTGTCCCGGGATTCAAAACCGTGATGTGTGCCTGACCCACGCATCACAGGTTGCGCTTAACAGTAGACCAGAGTCATGGGGGCATATGTATATGTTTAGAAACTTGAAGTAGCGATCAGAAATGCCTTTTAGAAAAGAAGGGAAGTCAAAGAATACCTTGACATCTTGCAGATCTATATTCACAAACTGCAGCAACCGATCATTCAGCATATGCTCAACCTGAGAATATAGTATGAATGTCGGAGAAGTAGGTGGTTAGCTAAATCCCACTATCAACTAACCAGATCATTTGCAGTTTTATTTTTTATCTTTTTCTTTTTGGGGCGGCAAACTTGCATGCACCTCGATTATTTCACTGGGTACCTGCTACCTCCCACCAGCACAGGTAAGATAGCTCTATCTTCCAAGGCTTTGACAGATGAGAAGAAATCACTTGCAGTTATATTTTTTTTTCTTCTCATAGGAAGGAGAGCCTAAGGAGGAAAAATCTAGAAATTTAATTATAGAATGAGTAAAGTCAAGAAGAATGCCAGGTAAAAGAATAAAATATCAAAGAGATCAGAAAATTCTGCTGCTACTGATAGAAACAAAAACAGTAAATCATTCAACTAGCACAAGAAGGGATAACATGCTGATGAAAGAAGGCCATATTCAAGTTCACATAAGAGGAAAGGGAACAAAAGAGGAACAAAAAGAGAACACTATTTCTCTTTTATTAGGAAAAAGAACCATATTTCGTAGGTCACAAATGATGAAAAATTGGCGTTTTGTGTTCTTAAAGGTTATGATCGACAAGATTTTAACACAGATATTGCAGAAATGAGTGTCAGAGACAAGATAGGGCTTAGAATGGAGCTAATGAGTGTCAGGGACAAGATAGAGCTTAGAATGTGGCTCATTCAAAATGACCTTTCTTAGAAGCCAGTATACTCCATATCAAGGTGAAACTGGTCAAGACAATAACCCCGGGAAGCACACCCAGATAAAAGGGTAATATTGAATAGATTTTGAAATCATCTCTTGAAAGGCAATCGGTGCTGCTTTCTGCCTTGAATAAGGAGTTGAGCAATATAGCATCCGAAACAATATTGCAACAATAACAAAACACTGAGAAACCACTGGAAACTTTACCTGTGACCGAAGAACTTCCTTATAAGTCCCGATTTCCCTCAGCGCAATAGTAAATTTAGTCATTACAGGGCCTACAATTAGAACTGAGTAAGTCATTGAACACTTAATATGGCATTATTCAACTAAAGATCACATGTTGAAATTGGTTTTGTCATATGAAACTTGTGAAGTAAAAGTGGGAAACTATGAATTCAAAAATGTCAAAGCACTAAGTTAGAATATCGAAAGGTGTTTCAGCATTTAGTAGAGCCAATCTCTTTATGCTGGTCAGACACAAAAGTTTTTGAAAGGACGCCATTTAGCTGATGCCAAAAATGAAGGGAGAATAGTTCTGGAGATTTTCAGTCGGACATTAACTTATACCCTCTGGATACTTTATGAGACAAATAATGTTGCAATGTAGAAGATCCTCAACTGAGTCTCACTAAATTCTGATCACTAAACACTACAGTAAATTCAGTTTAGTAAAACAAGCAAAACAGGTCCAGGAAATTTTCTGAATCCCCAAGACATTCTTGTCAAACTTGGCATGTAACTAATTGGAGATGTGATCCACCTCCAGAATACATAAACAAGTACCACGTCAACGTTCATGTCTCATTCTCAGCACACTCAAATGTCAATACCAAATAGACAGATACCAAAGAAACAAAAAATACAACAACAAACCCAGCGTAATCCCACAAGTGGGGTCTGGGAAGGGTAGTGTGTACGCAGACCTTACCCCTCCTTTAAGAAGGCAGAGAGGCATACAAACGAAAAATAAGATAAAAATAAAGTCTAGAGAATAGAGACTACAAACAATGTAGAGGATCACAATTTTTTCTTATAAGTCTTGAAATGGTGGACCATTGAGACAGTTATAGAGGTTGCCGGACTGCTTTTCTAAGGAGAAGGGTTAGGCTTGAAAATATATATTTCCCTCACCAATAATTTCTCAGGTATCCATTTCTCTGTGAGACATCTCTTTAACTATGAACCCACAAAAAGTGCATCTTATGTTTTGCCAATTGTTATTAGCACTTGAGAAAAAAAAAAGCTTATAACAGTTCTAATTGCCATTGGACAGATAAAATAGTGCGCAAGAAGCTATTGTGGAGTGCTAATCCCATTACTCTAAGATAAATACTTTAAACTGCCGAACATCATATGAATATATGCACCAACTTTTTACATACCTCCAAATGCAACACTAATGGGATCATTGTGCCCCCCACCAAAGGTTTCCAGGGCGCTTGCGAAAGCAATATCTCCATCATATCCCTCTCCAAGTCCTTCCCTGAAATTAGAAAAGAAAAACTGATACTTGGAAACCACTACAAATTCACCAAGGATAAAACAAGAGGTTGGACACCTATTAATCACCAAAACAACCAAAAAGACTTATAGAAAGCAAACCATTGAACTGATACAAATACTCGAGCCCTATAACACAAATTAACAAGCTTTCAGCGGGACCTTGCCAATTGACAGGCAGCTGAACAATCCTCCACTAATCTAATAAACAGTTGTGGTCTCTGTGCAACATTAAGTAGAGTCTTTCTAGCTGGAACATCCAAACAAAATAATCGTTTTCAACTACTAGAATTTCGGGAAGGACACTTCAACAAGATTCTAAGAAAAATATTAAGTTATTTGTTGCATACGCCAGGTAGCTACCTCTTTTAAGAAATCAGAAGACACTCTTTTTCTTTTCCTTTTTTTTAAACTGTATTTTGTTATGGTAAACCAACTGAATTTAGAAGTTCAAAGTTGAATAAGAACTTCATTATGAGAAAGAACCTACAAAAATCAAAACAGAAAAAATAAAAATCAAGCAGTCATTTGACCAAAAAGTGGTACCGCCACATTGAAACTATTGATATCCACACTACATTGAAGGGAATGTGCTCTGGGATGAAATCGCATGCATTAGATTACTCACTCATAGTCTACATGCTCGATAAGAAACCAAATGAAAAAGAGCAAAGCATAGTTTATTAAGCCAACAATGGTCAAAGAACACTCACGTGTATTTTCGACATCCTTTATAGAACTTCAAGCTTCTTTCTCTTAAGGATTCAGCACTTTCTTCGAAGCATTGCAGCTGTTTCACCCAAACATCATTCCACAATACAAAGCTAAAATCTGTGAGGATCGACTTAAAGCACAAAATTTTCTCTCTGAGTAGAACAGTGAGGTTCGACTTAGCAAATTTTTTGAAATAAATGTAGACCAAGACGTAACAACAACTTCATTGGAGCACATAATGCATACTTTCATCTAAACTCACCATCTTCAATGATATATTCATCATAGGAGTTAGTAACCAGAACTCAATTTTCACTTTGAAATATGACTTGCATTTCCATTTTGTATTTGACTCATCAAAGCTCCAGCTAAGAAATTGCCAACTCAATTTGAGATTACTATATCAAGAGAAAACTAATTGTCCTTCTCGCCACTTATCTCATCAAAAACGTAGGAGTAGCATTTAAGATTTAAAAGAAAAAAGAAGATAACTTTATCAACAAAAAAAAATGAAAAACTGCATTTTCCATGTACACGAAACTGTAATTTTTGGTGGTTAAAGAAACAAATTCTTCATAATAGTGGATCCTTATAAGTAGTCAAGCCAAAATTAAAGCGAAAGAGTAAGAAGCAGGATAATTCTCTTAGTTTTTATCGCCTAAAGTTACAATATCAGCTAAAGAAAAGGAAGAACAAACCTGTTTACGGAACATGGGAGAATCATCCAGTTTACCAAAATGCATGTTTGCAACACTACTGATATGTCTTTTCCACTCCAATTCTCAACTAACATAACCAAAAGGTAAAATTAAAAAAAAAAAAAAATTGTTCGATCTTGGCCGATTTAAACTTCTAATGCCATAACACCCTCACAAAGATCTACCATTTCGGCTGTCGATCTCAATTCATCTGTCTTCGGTAAACCAGAGCAGTAACTACTGCTACAACTTGCTTCAGCTAATAAATATTCAAAGCATAAAAGATTCTACCTCCCAATTGCTTATTCCTATAATTGGGAAATTGAAGTAGTTTAAATTAAAATCAGCCAAAAAGGAATATGACCTAAAAAAAAAGGTTAAAGTGAGGGGTGTTGGTACAAAACCCTATAGGAGAAGCAGTAAAGGGATGGGGTAGAAACCCTAGAAGAAATAGAGAGAAAGGGAAAAAAAAAATCTAGGGAACTGAATGAAATGTATTGTTGTCAGCAGAAGCAAAGAAAACTCCTGTAGAAATTATTTCGAGAAGTTGTTGCATTCTTCTAATTACAGGGGTGATTCTCTCATTTTAATCTTTCAACTATTTAGGTAGTACTAGTACAATATTAGTGAACTTTCTACTTTAGTTTGAAAGTAAAATGGCAACTGAAAATGAATGTAGAAGAAAGAAACCAATAGACCAATCTTTTTTATTTATTTTATTTTTTTAATGTATGTGAGCGTAAAGAGGAGAGAGACACGGTTACTTTTACTGCGAGGGGGGACAGACAGACATTGTTAAAAGACCTTCAGATCTCTTCCCTTTCCCTTTCCTATTAAGAAAAGAAAAATCTTTCTTTTGTTGTTATTTTATTGCTGTCCGAAATAATTTTAAGAAACTAAAACTATATTTGGCTATAACTTAAAGAACACGATTAACCAAACCTCTTGCCTCTGAAACATAGAGATTAGACTAATAAATAAACAACCGCGCAATTCTCTCGTTCAACTTCATATTGAGTTGTTGTGTTGCACATTTATTATTATGTTAATCATATAATCTGAATTAACAGCAGATCAAATCATTGTCAAAATAATTTTCCTTTGTCAATAAGCTGCACATAAACTGTATACTCAAATTGATAGTAGCAATTTTAGTTTTTCAGATAAATCCCAGGTTTATGCGTTTTTACGTACTTGCTAAGTGATAGAAACAAGGTTGAAAGAATAATCTTCTGTCGAGATGGTGTTGACCGGCTTATGCGATTGAGGTGATGTGGGATCCCCGTGGGTATGTGTATGGGGAGTTTATATAGCGATTTGATGGCTATGGAGCGACTCCTGGCACGTTCAAGGATGAACGTCTGTTTAAGAGGGGAAGAATGTAACGAACCGACTAGTCGTTTTGTGTATTTGAGCTCCGTTTCCCCTTTTGAAGCTCCCCATATGTGTATTTGTGGTTATGTGACTTTCGGGGATGGTTCATTTTGTTTCAGGGAGGTTTTGGATTGTTTCGGAATAATTGGTTCTTAGTTTGGTTGGAAATGTTGATTGAGGTTTGACTTTTGTGAAAACAAACCCGGAATAGTATTTTGATGGTTCCAATAGGTTCGTATGGCAGTTTTGGACTTAGGCTTATATGCAGAATTGGATTAGGAGATTCCTAGGGTGAGTTGGCTCTTTCGCCAAAGGTTGGCAATTTGGAAGTTTAGAAATTTCCTAAGTTTGACCATAGGTTGACTTTGTGGTTATCCGGTTTGAATTTTGGTTTCGGGACTTGCAATAGGTCTGTTTTGTCATATAGGACTGGTGTGCAAAGTTTGGTGTCATTCTGAGTTAGTCTGATAGGAACTAGACGTTTGGTTGTAATTTTAGCGGTTCTTGAGTTTTATTATTTATTCTATGTGTTGTTGTATCCAATTCATTGTTCCGGATGTTATCTTGATGTTTTGAGATAAAGAGTGAGTTCGTATGATATTTTTAGACTTGTGTGGATGTTTGGCGCTGAGCCCCGGGGGCTCATGTGAGTTTCAGATGCATTTTGGAGTGATTTGAGTGAGTTTCAGATTTGTTGCTTCTAGGATGATGCTGCAGGTCTCGAAAATAGAGATCATGTTCGCATTGTGGATCTTGCATTTGAGAGGTGGTCAATGCATTTGTGAGGTTGGCTAGTGCTGCGCTTTTGCATAGTTTTAGGATCATATTTGCGATGGGGCTATTGGGCAGGGATGACCGCAACTGCGATCAAGAGGTGCTTTTGCGAAGGGGCTTGTCTTCGCATTTGCGAAAATTGTGTGACTTTTGCGACATTCCCTGAATGCTCAGGCGTCGCATTTGCGATGCCTTTATTGCATTTGCGAGGAGTCGCATTTGCGAACCCCCAGTCTCAAATGCGACATTTGTAGCTAGTTTAAAGGATAGGATTTCGGGACTTGGTCTCATTTTATCACATTTTAAGCTCTAGGCTCGGTGAGAAGCAATTTTAGGAGGGGACTTTCATACAAAACTATTGGATTTAGTCCTACCGGAGGTGAATTTTAAAGAAAAAGCAATTTTTGAACATTGATTGAGGGCCTTTGAGGTAAATATCTTGCCTAACTTTGTGGGTAGGGGAGGGGGGATTACCCTTTAGGATTTAGCTTAATTGCTTATTTGTGATATGTGTGAACAGTATGTACACGAGGTGACGAGTATGTAGACGATCGTATGTGTGATTTATGACTAGATTTGACCCGAGGTTGCTCTTATCGCTTTGTTTTTATTGAGGGGTCTCTGCTCTACGTGTATTAACTTTGGATGATTACTTGAGTTTATGATCCATGTTTGAGATCACGTTTTAGTATTGTATTTTTTAAATTGGCCAAGGTGGGCGTTTATGAGATTGTTGCTTTTTGGGTTAGCTGAATTCATGTTTATATGTTGAACAATGATCCACATTCCCTTATTGCTTTGTCCTTGTGCACTGCATTGGCAGATTGTGAGATTATGTCTTGATGACAATTGTGGCATGTTGTGTAGTTATGATTATGACACATGTAGACTTGTCGGGAGGATTGTTTGGGTGTTGGCACAAGGTTTTGGTCGTGCTATTGTTATTATTGATGTTGCACATGTGACGAGAAAAGGCGGGCTATACCGGGTTTCCACATGTGGCAAGACAAGGTGGGATAATTTGTTAATATGCGCGTGACGAGACAAGGAAGACATTTATTTTATTGTTGCGCACGCGGTGAGACAAGGGTGGCAATTTGGGGGATGATATGTGGTAGCCTGGGGGCATTTTCGTGATGATGTTTATGTGGTGGTGAAGAAGGGGTATTCTTGTTTGTGTTTATGATTTCCTTATGTGTGTCATGCATTTCTACGTGAGCTTGTGTGATTTCTAATGTGCCAGTCTATGCCTTTGTAATTACTTGATGATTTGGTTGCCAAGATGGATTTACCTATGTGGAGTTGTTATCTTATGTTTGGTTGAGTTGTTACGTTGCTAGCGTAATTGAATAAAGTAAAAAAGAAAAGGTGTGATCATGCCTTACTATGTTTTATTCTTGAAAAGTCCTCTTGAACGTGTTAATTGGCAATTGATAAAACATTGGATTATGACGTGAGGCGAGGTCTTTGCTGTAGGGGTATGACTTATGTTGTGGCAAGTGGTCTTTGTCGTACGAGGGTGATTGACAATGTGGGCACGAGGTGCCATATGTGTGCGATTCTATTTGATGACTTATTGTTGAAATTGAGCCTTATTTGTACTAAATTGCCATCACTTGTTCTGATGAAATTACAGTTATGCCTTTTGTTATTCAACCTATTGCCGTTCTTTGATATTTTGCACAGGTTATTGACTAGTGAGTGTCTTGACTTGAACCTCGTCACTACTCCATCGAGGTTAGTCTTAATACTTACTGGGTACCGACTGTTGTGTACTCATGCTATGCTTCTGTACATTCTTTGTGCAGATCGAGGAACCACATATCGCGCTGGTCACTAAAGAGTGGTGTCGAGCTGTTGGAGACTTCAAGTTATGCCTGTTGTTCCGTTCGTATGCCTCAAAGTCCCCATTCTATTTCTTTTTCCACTTTTTATGTCCTCCAAACAGAGATGTATTTTTGAGACTTCGTGTACACTCTATATAGAGCTTATGACACAATATTACCGAGTTTTGCGAAGTTGCTTATTGTATTCTTGTTTGGCAGTTTTATTATATTTCATAGTTGTTATTAAATTCTAAAGTTGTTATATTGTGATTGACATTGCAATGTGATAGGCTTGCCTAATTTTAGGAACTAGGTGCCATCATGGCCCCTCGGTGAGATTTTGGGTCGTGAAATGTTATGCGTTGAATTGATGTATGACTATTTGAGTTTTCTTACCCACTAAAGACTATGAAATGGCTTTTGATGCTTATTCGGACAAGATGATTATTTGGTGGTGTATTGCATGTTGGGTCTGTAGTCATACATGCATTTTAAGAATACATCCTATAAAGGGGCCATCCCTCGTATACATGCAAACACCTTGTGCATGGTTACTTTTCAGTCCCTATGCATTATACATGTTTATCTCCCATTCATATACATACATTCCTGCATATGGTTATCGGATATGGAATGAGGTAGTGGCGCGAGGTCTTTGGCATGCGGATATTGTCGCATTGTTATTGATGTGGCGTGAGGTCTTTGCCATGCGAATATTGCGGTATTGTTATTGATGTAGCACGAGGTCTTTGCCGTGTGGATATTGTAATATTATTATTAATGCGGCACGAGGTTCTTGCCATGCGAATATTGTGATATTGTTATTGATGTAGCACGAGGTCTTTGTCATACAGTGCATGAGGTCTTATACCGTACAACGTGTGGATATGAATCCATCCCCCTAGCGTTGCCCTCTCATATTTCTCTTTTGATGGCGTACACGAGGTTGTGAGAAATCGATGGGTTTCTGGTTGATTGTGATGTTGAATCCTATGTGAGGAGTTAGCTTTACACATGCATATCATCCACATATGCTAGTTGATGCATTTTACATATCTATGAGACTTCTTAATGAATTGTTGGACAAAGAGGGTCGAATTGATGTAAAAGAGAGAGTTATCATTATGCATTGATATGTTGGACCTATGTAAGGCTTCAGAAACACAATATTGAAAAATTATACGAAATTGGGTCATTGTTATGTACATGCACTCTGTCATGTATGAGCATTTGAGCACACACTACTTGGTGCATGTCTCTTTGTGTGCAGAGTTGGTGTAAGTTGTATTTGCTCGATCTGTTCAATTGGCAATCTTGCTCGTTATCTTTATCCCAGTTATGCACCTTTATTATTGGTTTTCGTTATTCTGTTACTGCTCCTTTGGATACTTCTATGTATTATACATGTTATTGAGTTGTACAAGTTATACAAAGCGAGTATCATGTTTGACTTAAAAGCCTCGCCACTACTTTACCGAGGTTAGTTAAGATACTTACTGAGTATATGGGATCAATTGTACTCATACTAAATTTTGTACCTTGCATGCAGATCTTTGAGCTGAGCTGCTGTAGATGACGAAGGCTAGCATTGGAGATGTACCTGCGTTCCAGATAAACGCTACCACTTGTTCTTGGTAGTTTAGGATTTGTACTTTTATTTATTTATATTCAAATAGATATTGTATTTATTATTTGTACCAGCTTTGTAAATCTAAATCTTAGTGGCTCATTACTTGTACTACCAGTCCTTGGGATAGCTGCATTGAATTCTTTTGCGGTCTTCAATATTATTGTTGATGATTTCTCATTATAGTTGTAACTTATACTATTTGTCTTACCTAGCGGGTTGAGTCAGGTGGCATCAAGACTTGATGGGATTTTGGGTCGTGACATATATAATGCAAGAATTATACAATCCAAAAATAGAACCAAGTCGGATGGAGAGTGATAGGTTATACATGTATCCCTGTTATGTTTTGATGATCTAACAAACTTACTGTTAAGAACCAGATAAGGGACCTGTTACACATCCTCAAGAACTTAAGATCAACAATTTCCAGTTGGGGATACAATTCAACTCTTCAGAGTCAAAGGAATAGCAAAAGGAACAGCTGAGGGAACAAGTGCTTACCAGCTCCCGAGGTGACTGTACAAGTCAACTCACCCAGCTGTAAAGTTGTGCCTGCATGCTACAATGCAGAAATAGTGCAGCAGTTAACTTTATGGGGAATGCGGAACAACAGAAGGAACAGCTAAGAGAACAGGTCCTACCAGTTCCCGAGGTGACTGTACAAGTCAACTGCCCCAGCTGTAAAGTTGGTGCCTGCACACGCTAAAGTGCAGAATTAGTGCAGCAGTTAACTTTATGGGGAATGCCCTTCACCTAACATGCTTGCATCATCCAAGTGATGTCACAAATGAGATATTAACATCAAGTAACAAATCACTTGGACATCCAAGGACTTATCTAGCATTCTCTCCAGTGTGTGTCCACCTTGCAAGTGATTCTCAAGGGCATCAAGAACAAAGAACAACATAGCAATGGACCAGTTCCCCATATTGATTTATTATATGTCCTTAGTTGTGTTGTATCTTTATTGAAGTTCTTGCTTGTAATTCCTACTTAGCTTACTTAGAAGCATTGTGTAGGAAACTCTTTGTTCATAAACCTTGTGTTTGTGTCTTGGCTAGAGTTAGTCGAGTTGTGAAGTCTTTGTAATAGAGTTATTATAAAATGGCTTGTAATAGTGTTGTTACAAGTTAGTGAGTGATTAAGTCTTTGTAATAGAGTTATTACAAAGTGGCTTGTAATAGCGTAGTTACAAGTTAGTGAGGGATTAAGAGGTTAATTCCTAGGTTACAATAGGTTGTAATCTAAAGATTGCTCAGTAGTGAAGTTGAAATCCTACAAGGGTAGGTCGTGGTTTTTAATCCCGTTGAGCTGGGAATTTTCCACATAAAATTCTTCTGTGTCATTTACTTACTGCAGTGTGCGTATGTTCTGTTGAACCTGATAGAGAACCTGGTTCTCTATAGAGTTTGGTGGATCCTTAAATTGTATTAGTTGGCATCAGAGCGGGTTCTTTTTAAAAGGTTAACACCTAGAAAGGATGTACATGGATGCTCCACCAAACTTCGAGGAAAGTTGATCAACCGACAGACCACCAAGATTTCAGAAAATGGTTCATTGAAATGGAGGCATTCCCAAGAAGGGCAGCTTAAGCAGAAACACTAAAGTATACGATTGTTGTCACAAGTGCAGAAAGCCAGGACATTTCATCAAAGATTGTCCTCTCCACAGTTAGGACCATTACAAACACAATGCTGACAAGATGGTTAAGAGGAATTCGGTCCCCGACAAAAAGTTCAGGAGAAGAGATGTCGCTGATAATCATGTAAAGCAAGCTCTGGATGCCTGGGGAAATTCATCTAGTGAATCTGAGGGTGATGATGAACAGGCATACACCTCCATGATAGCCGTTGAAAGCAAAGATGCAAAATATGATTCCATATTTGCTTTGATGAAAAAATCTGATGAGGATGAAGAAGATGATGATGATGAGGTAAACTTCTTAGATGTTTAACGAAATCTAAAGTATTATTCCCCGAAAAAACTTATGTCTTTGGCAAATATTTTAATTGATGCGTATCATAGTCTTATAAATGATAAAGATGCCTTAACTGTGGAACGGTGAGTAGACTTAGAGGAAACCATTGAGAGTCTGAAAAAGATGCCTTAATGGAAAAAAATTGCAATCATAAGACATGAGAGAGATGATCTAGTGGTTGTTATGGTCAATCTAAAAGAGACCATTGAGTGTGTTAGAAAGGAGAAATAGGTTTTAACTGAGAAGGTTGTGAACATTGAGCATGAGAGAGATGACCTATTAGTGGTGGTTGTAGACCTAAAGGAAATAATTGAGGAACTAAAAAGGGAAAGTAGGCCCGGGAACACTCAAAAAGGAAAGGAAGTTGTAAGTGAAACACACCTTAGGCTTGAAGATGACTTAAAATCAGTGAAATCTAGTCTATGTGCAGAGCTTGAGATAAACAGACAACTTTAGAAAGACCTCGAAAAAGCGAAGACTGACCTTGAAGAATGAATTAAGTGGACCTGATCCTCTGATGCAATCACTACTATGTATACAAACAGTGGGGAAAACGGACAAGGAATCGGGTTCCAAAAAGGAAAAGACTCCCTACAACCCTCATAGCAAGTATATTACTATACTTGACAATTGGCTTTGCACTCACTATGGCAATACCGGGCACTTGTAAGCCAGATTCCAATCTCAACAGAAAAACAAAGTTTTTGCTGAAAAAGTAACTACTGCTAGGGAACTTGGTCCTTCACATAAAAAATGTATAACGCCTGCTTGGACCAAAGAGCCCTAATTCACCCCTTTCCTCAGTACAAAGGAGCTAAACTTGTTTGGGTTCCTAAATCTAACCCTTGATTTAGTTGTGCAGGGAATAATGAAAGGGAGCAGCCAACCTTGGTACATGGATTCGGCTGCTCGAAGCACATGACTGGAAATACAAATGATTTCTTTTCACTGAAGGCCCTGCATGGAGGGAGTGTATCCTTTGGAAATGGAGATAAGGGATAAATTCTGGGAGTTGGAAGGATCGGGAAGTCTCTTTCCCACTCTATTGAAAATGCGTACTACGTGAAGGGGTTGAAGTATATCTTGCTGAATATTTCCCAAATCTGTGAAAAGGGTAACAAAAGTGAAATTTGTATCTAAAATATGCACAGTCATAAATCTTGTGACTGGTGAAGTGATGTTAGTGGCCAAAAGATACAAAAACATCTATGTTGCTAACTTTGAGTCCTTGCAAAATGGGGATCATAACTGTCTGAGTGTTGTTGATGATAATGTTGAGCTATGACACAGTTGGCTGGGTCATGCAAGTTTCACGCTGCTAAACAAATTGGTCAAAAAGGACCTGGTTCGTGGTCTGCCCAAGCCAAGATTCAAGGATCACAGGGTGTGTGATGCATGTGTAATTGAAAAGCAAGTCAGATCCTCTTACAAGCCCAAAAAGGAAGTTAGCATCTCAAGGCCACTTGATCTCCTCCATATGGATCTATGTGGACCTATGAGGGTGCCAAGTAGAGGAGGAAAGAGGTACATATTTTCGTCATTATGGATGACTACTCCAGATTTACATGGACCTTGTTCCTCAGAACTAAAGATGAGACTCCAGCCGACATAGAGGAACCTGGTCCCTCAATTACAATATCTGAGCAGAAAATAGAGTTGTGGATGTTGTACATGGAACTCCAGCGCTGAGGTAAGGAACAAGACAAATTGATCAAATCGAAGAACCTAGATCCTCTCTTAATGAGATTCATGTGTCCAACTAGAAGCTCAATACCTCACACCATCTTCAAAACATAATAACTCCTCTTGATTCAGGAATTCAAACCAGATCAAAGGCAAGAAACTCACTTGCCTTCTCAGCATTCTCTCTCAAATAGAACCTAAGAATATCAAGGAAGCATTAAGAGATCTAGACTGGATTACATCTATGCAAGAAGAACTTCATCAATTTGAGAGGAACAATGTGTGGAACCTGGTTCCACGACCTGCTGACAGAACTGTTATAGGACCCAGGTGGGTATTCAGAAACAAACTTGATAAGTTTGGAAGCATGTTTTTAAACTCAACAAGGCTTTGTATGGGTTAAAGTAGGCTCCCCGTGCTTGGTATGAAAGGTTGTCAAAATTCCTTCTAGAAAATGGCTTTACAAGAGGGAAAATCGACAACACTCTTTTTCTAAAGAAATGAGGAAGGAACCTTCTCATTGTGCAGATCTATGTTGATGACATCATCTTTGGAGCAACAGTTGACTCTCTATGTGAAGAACTTGCAAAACTCATGAGAAGTGAGTTTGAAATGAGCATGATGGGTGAATTGAATTTCTTCTTGGGTTTACAAGTGACGGAAACTACCAAGGGGACAATGACAAGTCAACAGAAGTACGTCAAGGAGTTGCTGAAGAGATTTGACATGGAAGGATAAAAAATCATTGATACTCCCATTGCCACAGCCACTCGCCTGGACATGGATGAACCTGGTTCCACTGTGAATGAGGCCATGTATAGAGTTTTCAATCTAATCCAATGGGATCTCATCTGAAGGCAGCCCTAAGATATCTCAAAGGGATACATGACCTGGTTCTCTACTATCCCTCAGAAGATAACTTTGACTTAATAAGGTATGCTGATAGTGACTATGCTGGGTTTCTGGTGGATAGGAAAAGCACCTCTGGCATGGCACATTTTCTAGGTTCCTATCTTATCTCATGGGGTACAAGGAAGCAAAACTTTGTGGCACTCTCAACTGCAGAAGCGGAATATGTAGCTGCTGCTTCTTGCTGTGCTCAATTGCTATGGATCAAACAGCAGTTGGAAGACTTTGGATTTCTCTCTGACTGTGTACCCCTCATGTGTGACAATACAAGTGCACTCAACATAGCCAAAAATCCAGTTCAACATAAGAGAACAAAGCACATTGATGTGCCTCATTAGTTTTTCAGAGAAAATGTTGAAAAAGGGCTTATATGCATGAAATTTTGTAGCACAGAGGATCAGATTGAAAATATATTCACCAAAGCCTTGGGTAGAGAACATCTTGAAATAAATCGCTTGGCACTGGGGTTGATAAATCCCAACTATAAACCAGGTCCCTCAATGATTGGCTACGAAAGAGATGTATAGGCAAAATAGATAAAAAGTGTTTTTTGGCACAGTCTAACTCATCTCTATATCGTTACAGGTAGACACACATGACGATTACAGAGCAAAGAAACAGCTAATGCATTGCACGTTGGCCAAAGGTGTCACGCCCCAAATTCGAGGGACATGACCGGTGCCCGACCGGGTAGCCCCAGCCAAGCGAACCTGGATGCCTTTCCTAACCCACATGTTATCCCACGTTTTCCTTACTCAATTATTCCAAGGATTTGCCAAATAATTAATTAAGAACACTTTTTAATTTACAAAACACATACATACTTACATAATAGTAGTGAAATCACCAACTCGTTACCAACGTATGAAAACACGGATTTACACAAGTTTCTAACCCACATCTACTGTCTATGGAGCCTCTAAAAGTACAACAGGATAATATAGTATTTGCCGGTAACAAGGCTTCGGCTATACCTTACACAAATCAAAAATAAAACTCCGAAAACAAGCGGCCTGAGCCACGCAGGGCCCCGAGAGGAAAGGAGCTCACCAAAAAGCTGATGGAGGACGAAGGGGAGCTACGATCGGTGGACTGGAGTACCTGCTACGGATTCACATACAATCATAACACGAATGTAGCACCCCCGGCAAAAGGGATGTCAGTACATTTGAATTGTACTGGTATGTATGAACAAACTTTGCTCCAAGTAAACTCGAACCATAAGCAAGTAAGTAGCAGTAATAAGAGCGACAATCAAATCCACAATGAGGGAACAATTAAGCCAACAGGTATACAATCTCTCCTCCACAAACAAGCACGTAATTGTAATGGAAACAACAATCAAATCCACAAAGAAAGAGCAATCAAACCAACAAGTTTACAATCTCTCTTGATTCCCCTTCCACATTTCCACATCAATAATTTCACAATTCCTTCATAGTTCATTTCAATAGCGATTTCGATCGCTTTCCAACCTTATTACCTCGGCCACCCTTATTACCTCGGCCACCCTTATCACCGCAACCCACACCTTATTTCTTCGTGTTGCGGCGCGCAACCCGATCCCACCGAACAATCACAATTCACAAACAACACAACAACAATCACAATTCACAAACAACACAACAACAACAACAATTCACAAAGAATAACAACAACAATCCTCAAGAAACAACAACAATAACCCTCAAGGAACAACAACAACAATTTACATGAACTTCCATAGCCATCAATACCATTTCCATATATTCCACTACTCATATGCATTGATAGGTCACGACGATAATTTCCCACGACAAACCACATATGTTACTACCACGGTTATTCCAAGCACATTAATTCCCATTTCCTTCCATTACTTGTTTCACAGTTCTTACCACATAGCACATTCACAATCGCAAATTTGGTTTATTTTTGATTAATTGCATCAATATGGCGAAGGCACAACCACAATCACTCAACCATACCAATCACAGGAATTTCACAAACAAATCACGTAGAAATAACATACCAAGCACTCAAACACCCAAACCAGGCGATTTTACCAGTTCAAAGTTAGCCATACATACCTGGAGCCGAGTTCCCTTTTTAACTTTTATTTCCAATTCACCAAATGGTCTAGCAACGTCAATCTAGTGCACAGGTTAACGCGTATGACTAAGAAAAGAAGTTCACAATTTCTACTCAAACTTATTTAGGTTACCAACCCATCTTTGCACCATATTTTACTCCTACCCAATTACTCTCACTAGGTTTTAGGTTATAGAATGACATGCATGTATGAGTTCAACCACTATTTTCAAAGACCAATGCATGAGACTCCCCCCCCTAGCTTAAACCAGAAATTTAGTGAAAAGGGTTAGGGATGTTACCTGCAAGAAAAGGGGGATGAAGATAAGCTTGAAATTCCCCGGCCCGGATGGTTTTGAAGAATCAAATTTTGGAGAAGATGACTTTCTCTCTCAAGACCCTCTCTTCCTCTCTCTTATTTTGTGCAGAAGATCGTTAAAAATGAGGGGCTGGGGGTGTTTTATTAAAAAGGGGGTCGGGTATAAAATTTAGAAAATAGAAGCCCGAGCAAGATCTGCGGTCGCATTCTGCGATCGCAGAACAGAAATGCGGTCCGCAGATTGGACCGCAGAATTGCCCCTAAAACTCTGATGAACTTATGCGACGATTATGCGGTCCGCATATTGGTTATGCGATCGCATAATAGACCGCATTTTCAACATTAATTTTGACAGCTCTTCTATTCCACTCTACGGTAGAAATGCGGCCCGCATATCAATTATGCGGTCGCATCTTGGACCGCATCTCGACCTCAAGTTTAACCAAACCACAGCTTCACTATGCGATAGGAATGCGGTCCGCATACCAGATCTGCGACCGCATTCTTGACCGCATAATGGCATTTTTCTGGGAAATTGATTCTTTTGATTTTTTTCAAACTTAGATCAATACCAAGGGTCCGAACCGCGGCGAGCAAGCTCGCCGCGAAGAATTCTACGCATTCCTAACACATATTCGGAGTTGACACCACAAGATACTAGGTTTCGAGCCAAAAATTTTACGGGGCCTCACAAAAGGATGAGGCTTACATTTGCAAAAACTGTGAGGGAACCTGGTTCCCTGACACAGGTTAGTAGTTCCTCTGTACTTTGATGAACAACTTTTAAACGGCTAAAACAGTGCCATGTCATCAATTGTCATTATCTTTTCTTTCCCGCTGTTTGAACCCAAATGTCTCACCTCTTTATCAACCGACCTAACTACCTAAATTGACACCCACTCATAACTGGTTCCTTATCTCTATTAAATAACCCTCTCAATCACTTTCACCACTATCCACATCAAAGAGTTTGAGTCTGTTTTAAGGAAAAGTAAAAGGGAAAAGAAGAAGAGGAGACTTGTGAAAGATGGAAAGGTTGTCAATAAAAAGGCAGTGTCTCCTACACAAGTTGTGAATGTCGATGATGAGGTCGAAGAGGAACCTGGTTCCTTGGTTTGTAAGTCCTCAAAGAGCCCTCATGTTCCAAAGGCCAAATGGGAGTCTTATGTGGTTAGAAAGGAGTTGAGAAGGGTTGAGGGTGAAAAATATGCTGAAAAAGATAGTGAGATAGGTGTGAGAAATGTCGAGGGTGAAAAATCTAGTGACAATTTGGTTGAAGAGTCTGGTGAGTGTATGGTTGGGAAGTCCGTTGATAAAGTGTCATCTGCTGAAAAAGGAAAGAGTGCACGAAAATCAATGAAAAGGAAGGCTGGTGCTAGTGAGGAACCTGGTTCATTAAAGAAGGTCAAGGTTGATGTAACTTAGGGGTATGGAAAGGAGAAATTGAAGAATCAGAACCCCTGATATTCTAGATATGGTTGGCATGCGTCAATTCGAAATATATGAATTTTAACAGTAGACACACCTTTTCACAAGTGACAGTCCCAAAGTGTATGAGAAAGAGGTGTAGAGTTTTTATGTCGACTTCTTTATACTTGAGGACGATCATATTTGTATGATAGTGAACGATGTTGATTTTGTGATGGACTCTGCTTTGCTGGGATCTATTTTCAGAGTGCCTGCTGAGGGTTTGTCTTCTGTTCAGGGAACCTGCTCTTCGAACTTTAGAAATGCTATCTTGAAGGATGCGGTAGTTCATCACGTGGAACATGCACATAAGAAGGCCATCCTTCCAGTGTACCAATTATTGTTTGAAATATTAAACAAGGTCCTGCTTGCTCGTGCTGAAGGAAAGGAATGGCATTCTTGAGGGCGTAAGGCCCCGGAAAATTTCACTAAGTAATATAGGATTTCGTGATGCCACGTAGGCTAATTATAATATTTTATGTGCTATTAACATGGTGAGCATCAATTGGATTTGGTAAACGAGTGTATGAGGCATTTACTAAGTAAGGTGGTGTGAGGCCCGTGAAAGATCCTGTGAAAGATTTTTGCTTTGAACCCGAAAGCTCGTAGTGCCAAAATAGTAATATGTGTTAGAGATGTGTAAAATTCTTCGCGACGAGCTTGCTCACCGCGGTTCGGACCCTTTTTGACTGATCTATGTATTTAAGAATCAAGAATCAAAGTTTTCCAGAAAAGTGCAATTATGCGGTCTAGAATGCGGTTGCATACCGGGTATGCGGACCGCATATCTGCCGCAGAGTGAGTCAGTGTATTTGCCAAAATTGAAGTCAACTATGCGGTCAATTATGCGATCGCATAATCAAAATACGGACCGCATAGTCGTCGCATAATTTCCTTGGGAGTTTGTGAAGGTCAGTTCTGCGGTGCACTTTGCGACCGCAGAACGTGAATGCGGACCGCATTTCTGCCGCAAACTCAGTCAGTGTGTCCAGTTTTTGGGAAGCATTTTTGCGGTCCATTATGCGGACTGCATGTCGACTTTGCGATCGCAAATGCGATCGCAGACCTGACTCGGGGCTCCAATTTTCTAAATGTTAAACCCGACCCCCCTATCGATATATCCAGTGTTATAGCTCATTTTGAGCATATTTCCTGATGCTTTTAGAGAGAGAGAGGGTCTTAGAGAGGGAAAGTGCTTCCCATCAAAATTTCTCCATGAAACCTTGCTAATCATTGAAGATAATCAAGTGAGGCACCTAAATCTTCAAACCAAGAGGTAAGAAACTTGACCCCTCATCTCTAGTTTCTAATTCGCACTAGAAGGAGTACTTAGCTTGGGGGTTCATGAGTATAAGAATGAATTTCTTGCATGCATATCAAAACCATGGAGTATTGGGAGGTAGTGAACTAACAAGAAAGTTGTTGGGGTCTAAAATGATAGAAATCCCTCTCAAAAAGGACCTATGATCACAATGCACCTTTAGTGTTTGATAATATGCTTAAAATAAGCTAAAATCTCAAGCTTGCCTCTAATTCTCGGTTCAATTTGTAATTCTTACTCAATAAATCGAAGTGCTAAGAGTTCCGAAATTTTGTAAAGATTAAGGAGAGCTATATTGATGTATGTATGGCTAAAACCCCGTCTTTTAGAAATTGAGCTTCGTCGGTGTTTGTGTGAATACGGTAAGATTAAAGTTAAATTATTAAATTGATTATTGTTCCACATGAATTTGGGGTTGCTACCTTATATTTGTGAAAGATGTGTTCCAATATGATCAATGTGCTATTCTTGATAATTTGAAAAATGTGTAAGGACTATGAATCATGTAATGAAATACTTAGACCTTAGATTGAAATTGAAGTGCGTTGTTGTGCCATCTATGTGAAATCTCATCTACGTTTACAATCTTATTTGCTCTCGTGTTCCCATACTCTCTTAAGTTACAAACCTAACATTGAAATTGGGAATGATGTGAGATGTGGCCTAATGCCAAATATATGATGTGACAGTTGTAGCCCCAAGTGCCTATGAAATGATCTGTGGGAAGCAAAGATTGAAATGAGATGATTGATGGGAAAAGGGAAACGCCTCGGTAAGGCGGCCTAGCCGATCGGGCCGTGATCGGACGCCATGACATATACATATGGTGGTAATGTATTGATAACTGAAACTGGAAAGTGTGAATGGAATATTGGTAACGTCTCCGGAAGATGGCCTAGCCGATCGGGTCGAGATCGGACTCCGCTCAAGATAGCGGTGGTGATGTGAACAATGTGGAACAGTATGAAATGCCCCAAAACCAAAAGCTATGGGAAAATGATGTGAAAATTGCATGATTCTTTTATTTGATAATGTTGTGATCATTTAAAGTGTTTGAGTTGTACCTGTGATTTCCTTATTATTGTATGAAAGTTCTTTCTAACTAGATGGTGTTTAGTTATACATACTAGTTCTATTCGATGGCACTAACGTCTCTTTTGCCGGGGGCGCTACGTCTTTAAATGGATGTAGGTGTTTCTATAGCAGGCAGTGTTGGTCGCAGCTAGTGCCGCATCATCCTTTCAGCTGACTTGGTGAGCCCCACTTCGTTTCGGGGTCCTGTTTCATCTATTTATCATGTACTTCATATTTTAGGTATAGCCGGAGCCTTGTTACCGGCATTTCCATATTACATTACTCTTCAGTTATGTTTAGAGGCTCCGTAGACAGGTTGTGGGTAGTGTCAGGTATTGGAATTAAAGTAGAAATATTGATGTTTGGCAAAGATTTATAAAACTTGTAATATTTTGTTAATTATGATTTAAGCTGCTTATGGAAATGAAATGGAAGTTGTTAATGAAATACTTACTAAGCATGATTAATGGAGTCCATCTCCTATTTATTCATAGTATTAGTTGGGTAGAGTGAAACCTAACAGGCTTGCTCAGTCGNGGTTTACTCGGTTGAGCGCGGGTCGTGGTCCTCGGTTTTAGGGGTGTGACAGAGGGTCAGCTAAGTTAGCTTCAAGGGGAACCTGGTTCTATCAGCTCTCAAAGCACAGAGGTTGCCCGTCTGACCAAGGAAAATGTCGACCTCAGCAAACAGGTTGAGGACCTGAAGGAGGGACTGCTCATCGAGTAGGTGTCAACTAATGCTTGAATGGACATCCTTCTTAGAACCCGTGCCTCTTCATCTGGGCCTTTCCCTTCCAGTGCTCCCTAAACAGTGTCCCTTTCACAAGTGTCAAGTTCTTAGTGTCTGTCCTCTGTTTTAGTTCTGATGATGTTTATGGCTAGTACTTTTATTTTTGTTGTTTTTATTTTGTGAATGTGTTTGGAAATAATGGAACTACTCCCTTCTTAAAAAAAAACCAAATATTAATGAAAGCCTCCTCCTTTTGTTGTGTATGCATTGCTCTAATGTTCTTTTTTTAGTTCATGTTTGTGTGCACACATGTGGCATGAGTTACTAAGCTGGACTTCTTTTTTCTTAATGCTTGCTACTGATTTTTTTTTATGATGCCAAAAGGGAAAAAAATAATTGTGGGGGAACAAGATAGGGAATAGATTCAAGGGGAATACATGAAATGCGAATTTCATTATGGTTCTTAGGGGGAACTTGAATTATAATTTTGTCATGATCAAAAAGGAGAAATTGATAGGTTATATATGTATCCCTGTTATGTTTTGATGATGTAACAAACTTACTGTTAAGAACCAGATAAGGAACCTGTTACACATCCTCAAGAATGTCATTCTGGTTCTTAGGGGGGATTTAAATTATAAGTTTGTTATCATCAAAAAAGGGGAAATTGATAGGTTATATGTGTATCCGTGTTAGTTTTTGATGATCTAACAAACTTACTGTTAAGAACCAGATAATGGACCTATTACACATCCTCAAGAACTTAAGATAAACAAATTTCCAGTTGGGGACACAATTCAACTCTTCATATTCAAAGGAACAACAGAAGGAACAGTTGAGGGAACAGGTCCCTACCAGTTCCCGAGGTAACTATACAAGTCAATTCACCCAGCTGTAAAGTTATTGCCTGTACACGCTACAATGCAAAAACAGTGCAACAGTTAACTTTATGGGGAATGCTCTTTATCTAACATGCTTACATCATCCAAGTGATATCACAAATGAGATATTAACAACAAGCAAAGGTAAAGCAAATCACTTGCACATTCAAGAACTTATCTAGCATTCTCTCCAGTGTGTGTCCACCTTGCAAGTGATTCTCAAGGGCATCAAGAACAAAGAACAACATAGCAACGGACCAGTTCCCCATATCGATTTATTATATGTCCTTAGTTGTGTTGTATTTTTGTTGAAGTTCTTACTTGTAATTCCTACTTAGCTTACTTAGAAGCATTGTGTAGGAAACCCTTTGTTCATAAACCCTTGTGTTTGTGTCTTGGCTAGAGTTAGTCGAGTTGTGAAGTCTTCGTAATAGAGTTATCACAGTGTCTTGTAATAGTGTTGTTACAAGTTAGTGAGTGACTAAATCATTGTAATAGAGTTATTACAAAGTGACTTGTAATGGTGTAGTTACAAGTTAGTGATGGATTAAGATGTTAATTCCTAGGTTACAATAGGTTGTAATCTAAAAATTGCTCAGTAGTGAAGTTGAAATCCTATAAGGGTAGGTCGTGGTTTTTAATTTCGTTGAGCTGTGAATTTTCAATGTATAATTCCTCTGTATCATTTACTTACTGCAGTGTGCATATGTTCTGTTGAACCTGATAGAGAACCTGGTTCTCTATAGAGTTTGGTGGACCCTTAAATTCTATTAGAGAGTTATTGTTATTTTCAGCCAATTGTATATAACCATTTAATACGAAAATTTTGAACGCACTACACATATATATTCATGCATCCTAAATAGCAAGTTTCGATATGAAAAGAACTACTCATGAAATATACATATGTAATGCCAATTATTCACTCTAATAAATAAAAAAGACCCAACTCAGATGGAGAGTATACTGTTAATGTAAGTCAAGTGAACATCATTATTAATTACTCTAGTTGCATTTATCGAACATGTATACTCAGATGGAGAGTAATTACACGATTTCAATTACTAGTATTTCACCTACTGAGTTTATAATAACTTTATCTGATATAGAGGAAGACCTAAAGTCGACGCATAAATTTATTAGTCACTTAAAATTAATAATGCTAGACCATAAAAATATATTTCTATCATCACTTAGTCATGGTTACATATAATTAAAAAATTGATTCAACGTGTAAACTCAGATGGAGAGTCAATATAAGAAATCAATAACTAGTAATTATACTTAGCAAGTTTATAATAGAAAAAGATCTAAAGCTGACGCGTAAATTTATTATCTCATAGTGGAGACTACAGGGCTTAATTCCTATCACAACTTGATCACAACCACAAAATTTTCTATGTTGATTAAGTTTCACAATTCAAAAAATGCTCAAAACCCCATTTAAGCAGTCCTGAAATGCTAAAATTAATGTTTTTTTTACTGCATTACAGTGAGTATTTCTCACTGCGTTATTTTCAATAGACCTACTAAATTTTAGATCAATTGAAGACCGTTAAAATCATGATCTCTAAAACTTCAATCAAATTTGGGAAATTACTGTTTTAACCATTCTTTTAAAAATTAAAATATGACCTACATTCTTATCATATATTAGTTCATATCAAATCAACATATGTCATCACGTTCCAGATTAGACATAAATAAAACGGCATCGAGAATGACTTTTCGTATTTAAATAATGCTTTAATCCGTCAAACCGCCAAAAAAATTCATCTAAATGATCCCGAATCATCAAAATACAATGTGAATCTTTGCATAGCAGTTTTCTTAACTGATCAATTCTGATGAACCTACCAAGATTCAAGTCATTATGAGATCATTAAATTCATGATCGCCAAAAACTAGACCAAACACGAATAAATTGTTTTTGGTGTATTTAAGGATTAAATCTATTTGATTTGCATTCTTATTATATATCATACTAAGTTAAATCATCATGTCATTATGTTCCATATTTAACACAAATATAGCCGATATATAAAGAATAGTTTTTTTTACATTTATAACACATTCAATTCAATAAACTTCTTAAACCCCGTCCGAAAAATAACACGATTCATTGCATTACAGTGAGTGTCTTTCACCAGATCTTTTCCATTGAACCTACCAAGTTTTATGTCAATCGGAGTTTGTCAACTTCATGACTACCACTGTGTGACCAAGCTCGTAGAATAATCGTTTTAGGGGGTTTCATGAATTAAAATAAATATGATCATGGTTTCCATTATCCTTAAATCATCTTATGAGTTCAAGGCATACATTTTGTTCTTCCTGCTTCTAGGATACATGATACCACTTCCTGCAATAAATTATACTTTTACTAAGCACAAAAGAACCTAAGATATTATAGTTTCTCCTATTTGACGAAAATATCACGATCCAAAATCCTAACTAAGACGTGATGGCATCTAACACCGCTTGCTAGGCAAGCCAACAACAATAATAAAGGCAATACAAAATGTAAAATAGCATGATATCATAAATAAAATATAGAACTTTGAAACATATCAAGTCTAAAACCAATGACCATCTAACACCTTCCAGAAACTAGAGTCACTAAGTAGATGAGCATCTACAGAATAACTAAATAGAAATCTGGGATGAACAATACGCTATTCGAAACAAATAAACATCACATGACTATGAGATGGGTGACTCCAAGGCATGCGAATGAGAGTGCAGCACTACCTCGGTTCTCCTCAACTATCACGCTAGTCCGTTCTCTGGGTACCAACACTACTAACACCAAAATCAACAAATAGTACATTAGTGTAGTATAAGTACAACAGACCCAATGTAGTCTGTAAGTGTTGAGACTAACCCCAACGAGGTAGTGACGAGGCTAAGACAAGACACCTACATATAAACCCGTGCAATTAAGTAACGAGCAAATAACGAGGGATATAGAAACATGATAACAATAAAATAGTAAGTAAGATGACAAGATAAATAACAGGAGAGAGAGAGAGAGAGATAAAAAGTATGAAAGCAAGAAGATATAGAATGAGAAATTAAAGAAAGAAACGACTAAAGTAATTCACAGTTTATTCTTCCACAAGAAACTCCGAAAAAGCCATTCAAAAATAATCACGAAACAACATAGCCAAATCCTGCGTCTAAATAATAAAACAAGGAACTAGAGATATCAAACAAATGGCACGATACCACTATTCGTGTTTTTACTCTCATATTCACAAGTACAACATAGTAGCAAGAACGGAAACATCCTTTGTACATATTCACTCTTCCTCACAAGCATAGTAACACCCTTCGTGTGATAATATTAATTCATAAAGAAAGGACGGAAACACCTTTCGTGCACAATCACTCTTACTCACAAGCATGGAAACAACCTTCGTAAAACTCATTCTTCCTCACCAATTGTAAATATGTAAAGAAATACCAAGCAAGGTGGGAAGCACAAACAATATCAAGAAACGTGATTGAATATAGCTTGCCACATGGGAAATAATCATCACTTTGCACCAATAGCCAAATCAACAATTCAATAGTCTTACTACCCAATGTCACAACTACCTTGGCATGGCTACAAATACGAATGAAAATAGTCAAAGAGACTTACAATCTAGATGAATCATGAAAAACGTAATACATGAAGCAACAAGACGTAAATAACTAGCTCTACCCGCATGCTCAACCCATAGCAAGCACATATACACTCGTCACCTTGCTTATATGTCGTCCCAACATGCCTAACACATTAGCAATTAGACACAATTATATCTTAATTCCCTCAAATCAAGGTTAACCTAGACACTTACCTCTTTCCAGCACAAATAACCCTCTAACACCGCCGTTTCTTAACACAAGCCTCCAAACCACTCAAATCTAGCCAACGAAAGTTCAAATAAGTCAAAACAAGCTTTAGAAACTACCCTAGTATAAAAAAGGTTCAATCTTTAAAATATTTGAAAAAGTCAATATAAAATCAACCTGGAATCACATAGTCGAAATCCAAAATTAGGATAAAATCCCGTGTACCTAATCTAACCTGAGTCCAAATATGTGATTTGTTTCAAGATCCGACCTCATTGAGGTCTAAATCTCTAATATACTTAATCTTAAATTTCTACACAAATATCTTATTTCTATCCTATGAAATCAAAGATTTAGGCATGATAATCAATGAAAAGTAATGGCTTATAATCCAATAAGTTCAAGTTACTAACCTATGAAGTTGTGAATAAATTGCTCTCAAAATCGCCTCTATGTGGAGTCTAGGTCTCAAAAATTGAATAAAATGAGCTAAATAACGAAACCCATTCCTTTTACCCAACAATAGGTATCGCAATTGTGAACTATTGTTCGCAATTGCGATGTTAGTAAAAGCAAACAGCTAATTGCAAATGCGACCAAGCCTCTGAGCCTTAGATCTCGCAATTGAGATAGAGGCACCACAATTGCGGCAGTCGCAAATGCGAGGAACACCTCGGAAATGCTAAGTATAGAAACCTCGCTAATGCGAGAAAAGCTTCGCAAATGTGAAGTTGACCCACATCCCCCCAGCATAAAAATGCAAGCTAGCACTCGCATACTATCGCAATTGCGATGTCCATAACACCAGTAATTCAAGTCTCATCAAAATATTCCTAAACCCATTCGAAAGTCACACGAGCCCTTGGGGCCCCAATCCAAACATCCACACAAGTACAGTAACATCGTAAAAGCTCGCTTGTAAGCTCAAATCATCAAAATAATATCTAAAACCAAGAATCAATCATCAAAACTCAAAGATTTCAAAGTTCATAACATTAAATTCAAACATTTCACATTAAGCGCCAAAATAGCTTCGGGTCACCCGTGACCCCAACCAAATATGCGTACAAATGAAAATCATCATACAAACCTACGGAATCATCAAAACACCGATCCAAGGTTGTTTATCAACAATGTTGACCATGGTCAATGCCAACCATTTTCAAGTTCAAAAATCATGTTTTCCTTAAATAATCACATTTAAACTTTCCCAAAATCAACACCGACATAACAGCCTGACCGATTGTTTTGAGCATTTGCATTTTGTTAGGTTGTTTGAGGTCTTGAGTAGCTTCACATGATGTATTATGACTTGCGTGTATGGTCGGTTTTGGTTTTCGATTGGTTCGGGATTGATTTTGAAGAATGATTCTCAATTTGAAAGCTCTAAGTTGGAAGAGTTGGCCAAGTTTGAGTTTTGTGTATTTGACTTCAGATTTGAGTTTTTATTGTTCTTTTAGGTCCGGATGGTTATTTTGGATTTGGGCGTATTGCCGGATTTGTATTTGGATGTTTCTAGAAGGTTTTGGCACTATTTGGCGAAAGTTGGAAATTTGATGGTTTGGAAAATTCCTAGGTTTGACCGGGAGTTGACATTGATGCTGTCGCATTAAGATTGTTGTTCCAAGAGTTGGAATAAGTTATATATTTCATTTGAAACTTGTAAGAAAAATTTGAGTTCATTTCGGGTTGGTTAGGCTTAAATGGGATGCTTGGTTTGAAGCTTGAAGTTTATGAACTTAAGAGATTGATATTGATCGAGTATTTGTGGTTTCGATATTATTATGTGTCATTTGAGGCCTCAAGTAGGTTAGTGTAATTTCTTGGATCTTGTTGGTATGTTCGGACGGGGTCCCGAGGGGCACGGTGGTGTTTCAGATTGATTTCGGACCATTGCAGATATGTTGGAATTGCTGAGATTTTTGAGTCCTGGTGTGATCACACATGCGGAGGTATAGGCGCAGGTGAAGAGCTATGAAAGAAGAAAAGTGGGCACAGAAGTGGAAGAAGTGTCTTGGGATCAGAATCCGTAAATGGGGAGATTAACCGCAGATGTGGAAGCGCAAATGCGCTAGGGGGTCCACATATGCGATGTTAGCGGAAGCTGACGTATGCACAGATGCAATGGTCGTTGCCCATTTGCCAGCTTGCAGATGCTTGTCCATAGGTGTGAAATGTTGGATTGATAGGTGTACTCGCATATCCGATATTTGTACCACAGAAGCGGTTGTCGCAGATACGACTATGTGATCGCAAAAGCAGATTCACTGGTAGATTATATTTAGTCCGATTGTTTGTTCATTTTATCACAGTTGGAGATTCGGAGCTTGGTTTTGGGAGATTTTGGGGAGGATTTCTACCACATGGATTGGGGTATGTATTCATGACTCGGTATTGATTATATTACATGATTCTATCTTCGATTTTGGCATTTGATTGATGAATCTAAAAGAGAAATTAGGGATTTTTGTCTAAACTTTCCTAAAGTGAATTACTGAGTTTTGAACATCGATTCGGAGTTGGATTTGAGTGAAATTAGTATGGTTGGACTCGTATTCGAATGATTTGTTAGAATTTGTGAGTTTTGTCAGGTTTTGAGGTGTGGGCCCGGATTAACATTTTGGTTGACATTGAGTATTTGATTAAAGATTCGACCTTTGTCGCTTGGGTTTGTTTCCTATGGCATATTTGATATTTTTGAGTTGCTTTTGGCTAGTTTCGAGCCGTTTGGAGGTTGATTCATACGGGACGGAATTTCTAGAGTATTTTTTGGCTTGCTCGGTATTTGATTTTGCTTGTTCGAGGTAACTAACATATCAAAACCTGGATTTGAGGGTAATTTTTGTCACGTCCCGACCTTGGGGAGCTTGACCTGCACTTAACCGAGATACCCTAGTTGACAAAACTTGCACAATGTCGTCTACCCAACTCACCAATGAATAAAGAGAAGATACATTTCATTAACTAGACAGTAAGAGGTCATGTGAATAACGCCAGTTTATTTCCATTAGTTATGTCATTAACAAGTCTCCAAAATAGTACACTACACAATCATAGCTTGAAGTGGAACACGTGATACAATTACAGTACTTATAGTTTAATTTTCCAAAACAAAATAAAACCCACACTATGTCTACGACTCCTGTAACAGAAACAAAATGGTGCTACGAGAGTGCTGGCAACAAGTCCCCGGCTATAATGCTATGTACAAAGTACAAGAGATACAGGACCCCGAAATGAAGCGGGGCTCACCAAGTCAGCTTGGGAGAGGGTGTACTGCTATCACTGCTCAATGCCGCCTGCTGTGGAACCACCTGCATCCATTAAAGATGCAGCGCCACCAGCAAAAGGCACGTTAGTACATATGGAATAGTGCTAGTGTGTATGGCCTAATACCCTCTCATTAGAACGAGTGATTATACTAGAAAGGACAATCATAAAATAAATGGAAGTCTTAAATAATACCAAAACATCATGTTAGGAACAAAACAAGTTTTCAAGTAAATTTTCATATTTTAGGTTGGGAGATCTTTAGTACCGATATACCATCGTGTTTTTAGTACGGAGTCCGGTCTCGGACCGATGGGCTAAGCCGTCTCATTAGAGACATCCAATCACAACACCACCATGTGCATGACATGTTGTCTGATCTCAGCCTAATCGGCTAAGCCGTCTCACCACAATGCCGTGTGGGTCGACATCAACTTACATTTTGATATCAAATATCTTATTCCATTTAGGGGAAAATATCTCAACACATCACTCTCATCCCATATAAGAAGGAAATAATCTCCTCACATCAACACGAGGATTTACCCCTCAATCACTCTTACACCGGCACGTGTAGTTTTGGGGTTAAGTTACTTCGACCTACCCCACCTAGGTGACTAAAGGATACTCCCAAAGCATTTATTATTTAGAGGATTCACAGCTCATTTCAATGTCTTTTACACGTCTCTTTATTTCATTGGCACTAGTGGCCCCAATTGTAATATCATTCTTGGCACATTGGACGTATTTAATAACTCATGCTCACCTCTTTCACTTTCAAACATCATCATGTCTTATCAACAACAAGGTGTTTCTATTCAAGACTTCAAGTACACACGTGAGCAAACAAGAGTCTTAGTCACATTGAGATTTCTTACACAATTTGGCATAATAACATTCATTTGAAACACGACTTAAAGTCATAACATGTTAACACACAGAATATTATAGAAATCATAATTGAGAATATTGCAGAATTACTCTTAATATCAAAGGTACAAGGAAGATAGTACAACAACCATATTCTATAACGACTCTACGATAAAGCCAGTTAGAAGAAGTACCAGCCCCATAAGGAGTCAGTATGAAGCTCCCAACGAATTGTGTATGCCCAGAGGTGCAAGTATTATAATAGAGCTTCAAGTTGTGAACGTGAATTATACCTATGTGGAAGGGAGGTCATGAAAAAGATAGAAGATACGGTGCGAGATTTTAAGGTAAGAAAGGTAAAGGGGAACAACATACAAGATACTCAAATGAAGAAGGTTGTGAATGGTCCATACTTCGGATAAAAGGCTAGAAGCGCGGGGATTCAGTATCTAGGAATGATAGCAACAACGTTAGTGGCATACCTTCCAGCCTATGGTTTCTAAGTACCGAAAGGTCTAATTAGAAGGAAAATGAAGAGTTAGAGACGATGCGATGCCTCGCTTGATGTCCCAGAAAAGCATAAGGAAATCGGTCGCAAGCTAAAGTACAATAAAGCGACAGGTTTTAGGAAGATAGGAGTAAGGATAAGAAAGGGCGAGTGAGGAGTTGGCAAGAAATGTATAAGTCCTCGGAATTAACCCCAGGAAAACAAGGGAGATGATAGTTCCTCTAAGTTATAGAAAGCTCACTATAGCCTGAACGAACTCAAAGGAGTGTAAGACTAGTAACATTTAGAAAAGATGGAATGCTGCCCTAATAGTAGAATGAGGGAGTGATTGTGATAGATAAAGGATGACGTTTGGGCCTTCGCTTGAGTAATGACTTGAAGAGGATTTCATGAATTGTAAGGGACTAAAATACCCATATAAGGTGAGTCACATTGGGATGCTATAAAGTATGGTTATGGAAGTATAGTATCACCCCTAGGTGGATCTATCTAATTACTCCAGATGTCCCCAATGAGACGTGGGCCCTAGCGGCAATGTATTACGTAAGAAGTTTCAAGTCTTCAAGTGGTGGATTGTAGATCAACATTGAGGTGAATCAACAATGAACGGACACAAGTTACAAAGTATGACATGAGATTAGGCCATCATTCTTAAGATGAATGGTAAGGAAGAAGCATTAAAGGACTGAGATTTATACCTATAGGATACCCAACAAAGTAGCCTGGAGTTTGGTAGTATACCTCAGTAACGATAAATTAAGAGTTATGGTATAGTATGACCTACCTTGATGCAGTAAAGTCATACGAATGGATAAACGGGTCTATGAAATAAGGTATAGCAATATTCTAATGTTCAATAAAGTACGGATCGAAGAACTTCAGTATACCTATAAATGCCCAGAGGACATCTTGTCAAACTTTGTATATGTTCACAAAGTAAATCCTAGATATTAGCTAAAAGCTGGAGGAAAAAGGGGAGAAAAGACGCATAGGCGTACTTACAAGGTTAGAGTTGTACAAGCTGCATGAAAGAAGATAGAAACAGTTACAAGATTGGAAGGATTCCGAACACAAGCCGTGGCGTGAGAAAGAGGCCTAAAGAGGGGAATGCCCTGGCCTTTGGATTTATTCACAGAACAATTTCCTAAATGGCAATGAGGTTACAAAGGTATTCACAAGAGCTATAAGTGATGAAAATGATAAGTGCATCAGTCAACATTCGAGGACGATTGTTCCAAAGGGGGGAATGATGTTACACCCCATATTTCGTACGTAAAAGTACGACATAAATAAATTAAGGGAAGTTCGGGGATGGGATTATTTTGAGATTATAAGCATTATGCTATTTCAAATAAGTGATGCGTAAATTCGTAAAGGTGAGAGGGGAAGCAAGTCAAAGAAAATGAATTTTCGTCCAAGTTTGACATGTGGGATAAAATATGGCCCGAGCTAAAATACTCAGTATTTATGGACTAGTGCCATACAACGTACCACATGACCATGATGGTATGATGTATAAAGTGTGTTAACATGAGTAGTATTTTAAGTATTGAGATAATTTTTATTTATGTGGGTAATTGGCTAATGAGAGATTAATAAGCTTATTAATATAATTGGTGGTTAATTATTGGACAAAATCCCTAATGTGGAAGCAATCCCGTCTAAGGATTGTGACTCATAAGTCACTATGATTATTGGAAACTCTTAAAGAGCATGAGTCATACTCATTATTAAATAAAGAAGAGACACATTTCATTAGTAATTTTTATAAGTTGTGATTAGATCAGAACGTTAGCCATTTTGTCAATTCCTACAAATTTTCAAATTCTCATTTTTAAACACTCCAAATCAGATTCTAACCCTTACATTTAGCAACGTGAATTCTTGCAACCAAAAGGAATCGAAAGAAAATTATTAAAATCATAGTAACGTAAAATATTGCGGTTCTAAAGGAGTACGGTGCAACCTATCCAAGAATATCATACGGATTTTTTTTCCTACTCCAGGTATGTTAAGGCTATCCTCTCTTTCTTTTTGGCATGATCTATACGACATGAACGAAACGAGAAAATGCACAACTTCCATAAATGACTCTATTCATTGAGATACTAGAGATGCTGATGTTCTTGATTCCCCATGTCATATTATTTTATCATCTGCTCATGGGTCTCAAAAATACGTAAGTTGGTAAAGTTTATTTCATGATATTAATCAGAGGCATAATGGTCTTATGACGTACACGAGATTTTATTAACATATTTTCACATGAATTTCATGCATTTACATATGCACACTGACCCATGACCAGATAGCGTTATATACGCGTATATATATGTATATGGGATATGAGAAAGGTTATGACTTTATATACGCACCACCACCTGATCAGTTGGTATACGTTGATGATTTTGCCCACAGTGACCGAGATGATATGATGGGATGCCCTCAGAGGCTTGATGATGTTATGAACACATGTACCTATGCACGACATGACATCCATACGTATATGCATGACACTAAAAGTATTTCATGATTTACAGAGTTATCCAGACCTACAAGTCATTTACTCTATATTTCTTCCATGTCTTTTACGTACTTATTTATGTGCCTTACATACTCGGTACATTATGCGTACTGATGTCCCTTTTGCCTGGGGACACTGCGGTGATGCCCGCATGTATTGATAGACAGGTCGAGAGTCCTCCAAATAGGCGATCAGCTCAGCGGAAGATGTTGGTGCACTCCATTTGCTCGTTTGGTCAGTATGATTTAGATGTGAATTGTTTAGTATGGCAGGGCTCTGTCCTGACCTTTATGACAATTATGTATCCTTAGAGGCTTGTAGACAGATGTCATGTACGTAAAAGATTGTATGGCCTTTTCGGCCTATGTTTAGTATACGAGTGGTTATTTTGGTCTTAGAGGCCCATATGTCTTATGTATAAGTTGGTATTACATGTTGTATTCGACCTATTTCACGGAAGCCTCTCCGGCTCAGTTATCTATGATAGTATGATATGAAATGATATGTCATGCTGGTACTCGGTTGAGTAAGGTACGGTGTGCCCATCGCGGCCCATCGGTTTGGGTCGTGACAGAAGTGGTATCAGAGAAGTTCTGTCCTAGGGAGTCCACAAGCCGTGTCTAGTAGAATCTTATTTATGGGTGTGTTGTGCACCACACTTATAAGCTGGAGGCTACATTGCATTTAGGACTGTCACTCTTTCTTCTCACTGTAGATCGTGTGGTAGAGCTCACTTATAAGAATTCAAATTCCGAACTTCTATTTTATTCGTAATAAGACGATGCCTACATTAAGAAAGACGATCGATAAGAGATGTAGCTGTGGAAGTGTTGAGTTAGAGGAACTCAATTTTGCGTCTTGCTTATGATGAGTGAATATGAGATCTTCATCAGATCATGCGTGTACTAAAAGGTGTACGGTTCTTGATGAGGAGATTTTAGGAAAGAATACTTATCCACTCTTACGGTAAAAAGGAATAACGGAATCAGAAGTTAGTCACGAGTGGAAGAAAGTAAAAGAAGCAAGGTGAAGAAGGGTACAAGGTATCCAGTTTATAAAGATTATCATTATTTACCATTCAGGAAGGGAGATATAAGCATTTTTAATTACCTTCAACAGTAATAGATGTACGTACAATCGGCCACACCTATCTCAGTCATGCCCTATGGGAGCTAATGGATATGGTTTAAGAGAAGCACATGATAGCATGATCCGGTTTGGGTTAGAGTAACCTAAAATGATGAATGGATGGTTTGCATTAGTTGACATTTCCGAAGGATATCACAAAGGTGCTAATGGGCCTCCTTGTGAAATACCTAGATGATGCACTCTAAAATAGTACAACTAGATATGAGTACTACAAAGACGTGCACTAGAAGCCTTGAAGGGATAAATATTACCTTATCATGGCTCGTGTCCCTAGTAGAGCGAGAACATTAAGCAACCCAAAGAGCCACTAGATGGAGCAAAGGGGAGCTAAAAGAAAAAGAATGTCTTGTTCGAGTTTTCAGAATAAAGTGATAGGCATAAATATTAGCGAGAAACAAGAAAAGAGTTAATGAAGCATTATGAGTAAGATATGATACATGGATGACAACGGTAAATCAAAAGATGACAGTACTACAGAATCTATAGTCAAGTGAAGGAAGATACGAGAGGTGACAAGTCTTAGGACAACAAAAGAGTATAGGCCATACAATCATGTCCTCATTTCGAGAAATAAGTTCGCAACTCTAACGCGATTACCAAAAGGAAAAGTTAGACCCAGAATAATAGAACCAGTATGGATTGGTGAACAAGATAAACTAAACATGATTAGGGGCTGAGTGATTGATAATAGTCAGCATCATGAGAATTTCAGATTTTGTTCCAGTGATAATAGAATGGACAACAGAAGAAGATTCATGAGAAATTCAGAGAATGGTCATTCAGGAAGACGCTTCCCTAAAGCAAGCAATATGAGCAAAGTTCAGCTTAAGGGACTATATGTGCCAGTTATACTAAGTGTCACCCTCGTGAGTAAGGAATTTTATTATCCTTGGAATAGAAGGATTACCGCAAGGTGAGTAAGGGTCATCGATGATCGGAAATATCACCAAAGATGAAGAGGTAAAAAATCTATAGGTAGGTCGTCATAGCTCAAACTCTTAGTACTCCCCTAAAGGGGGGGGGGGGGGACATGGAGTGATGTGGCAATAAGTCAGAATTAAGTGATTATAATAACTATGGAATGGTAAAGGGAGAATACGATAAAACTAAGAAAGGGATGAGATTGCACTTATTCAAATCCTATAGATATGCTACGATTCCAGAACATTCTGCAAACACAACGGCAGGGAGAGACAGTAAGGGTTCTCGGCCATATGTTATTAATACATAAATGCGAATGGACACTTGATATATAAGGAGCCGGTGCAAGAGAAACGTTAAGACAAAGGAAATAACCCAAGAAATGTTACGCGGAATATCGATATGAGAATGGGCCAACGAGTAGTTAGCTGATTCAGGAAGAGCCTAGTTATGGCTAGACAAGAGGATACAGACAAATCAACAGATTATGCAAGATAAACATAGTGAACCCCAACATAGGAATTGAGTCTCGTAGATATGACATTGTGAACCTTGAGAAATATTCAGATAGGAGTTGGGATAGTAAAAGATACCATATAAGTATTATGGAAATAAAAGAGAATGTCACTGGGAAGATAGTCGAAATATTAGTTCAGAAGCAACCCTACAAGCACAAGGGCGTGGAGGTAAGTAACTACGAATAATTAGAGGCGAGGAAGAACGTCAAAAATTCTGTCGGGTATACGATGCAATAAGATCGCATCTTTACAAGAGTCAGAGGGTCCTCCCTAAGTACTACAATAGGAGACTAGCCGAAGAAAAAAGGAAGAAGGCTTCAACATAAATATAGTAACTCGAAGGAGAAATGGTCATGTAAAAGCAGTCTCACAAAAAATAGAAGGTAATATTCGAGACCATATGAGTTGCACAAAAACTCCGGCATGCGTAGGAACTAGGATAAGTTAAGTATGAACGCAACAAGGGGGCAAAAATACCAGGAAAAGTGATAGCTTACGTTAAAGAAAGCTAAGAAGGTCCAAAAAGAATTATTCGATGAATGATCCTGAGTTAGTTACGTTATGAACACACTTAAGAGGTCGGAATATAAGCCATGCAACATATATGTTGACAGTCATAGAAGACTCCGGCATAAGTTAAAAGAAAGAATTAAGTCTAGGTCATAGACAAAGGATTGGATTGTTAGAAGATTGTATCGTGAATATTCCATAGCGTCCATGAAGGGCTAAAGTAATACCATGAGCCGCAAATCGAAAGATGGCTTAATCCTACATAAAGGCTGATCAGAAGGAAGAGGAAACTAAAGAGTTACATGAATGAAGTAAATCAAGAGTCTGGTTATTGGACCTAGAAAGTAATAGAAATCGTGATTGAGAATATTGCAGAATTACTCTTAATGTCAAAGGTACAAAGGAGATAGTACAACAACCATATTATATAATGGCTCTACGATAAAGAAGTTAGAAGAAGTACCGGCCATAAGGAGTTAGCATGAAGCTCCCAACGAATTATGTATGCCCAGAGGTGCAAGTATTGTAATAGAGCTTCAAGTTGTAAACGTGAATTATACCTATGTGGAAGGGAGGTCATGAAAGAGATAGAAGATACGGTGCAAGATTTTAAGGTAAGAAAGGTAAAGGGGTACAACATACAAGATACTCAAATGCAGAAGGTTGTGAATAGTCCATACTGTGGATAAAAGGCTAGAAGCACGGGGTTTCAATATCAGGAATGATAGCAGCATCGTCAATGGTATACTTTCCAGCCTATGGTTTCTAAGTACCGGAAGGTCTAATTAGAGGGCAAAAGAAGAGTTAGAGACGATGCGATGTCTCGCTTGATGTCCCTGGAAAGCATAAGAAAATCGGTCGCAAGCTAAAGTACGGTAAAGCGACAGGTTTTAGGAAGACAGGAGTAAGGATAAGAAAGGGCGAGTGAGGAGTTCACAAGAAATGTATAAGTTCTCGGAATTAACCCCAGGAAAACAAGGGAGCTGATGGTTCCTATATGTTATAGAAAGCTCAGTATAGCCTGAATGAACTCAAAGGAGCTGATGGTTCCTATATGTTTAGAACAGATGGAATGTTGCCCTGGTAGTAGAATGAGAGTGTGATTGTGATAGATAAAGGATGACGTTTGGGCCTTCGCTTGAGTAATGACTTGAAGAGGATTTCATGAATTGTAAGGGACTAAAATACCCATATAAGGTGAGTCACATTGGGATGCTATAAAGTATGGCTATGGAAGTATAGTATCACCCCTATGTGGATCTATCTAATTGCTCCACATGTCCCCGATGAGACGTGGGCCATAGTGGCAATGTATTACGTAAGAAGTTTCAAGTCTTCAAGTGGTGGATCGTAGATCAACATTGAGGTGAATTAACAATGAAAGGATGCAAGTTAAAAAGTATGACATGAGATTAGGCCATCATTTTTATGATGAACGGTAAGGAAGAAGCATTAAAGGACTGAGATTTATACCTATAGGATAATCAATAGAAGTAACCTGGAGTTTGGTAGTATACCTCAGTAACGATAAATTAAAGTAAGAGTTATGGTATAGTATGACCTACCTTGATGCAGTAAAGTCATACAAATGGATAAACGGGTCTATGAAATAAGCTATAGCAATATTCGTAAGTTCAATAAAGTACCGAGCGAAGAACTTCAGTATACCTATAAATGCCTAGAGGACATCTTGTCAAGCTCTGTATATGTTCACAAAGTAAAGCCTATATATTGGCTAAAAGCCGGAGAAAAAAGGGTAGAAAAGAAGCATCGGCGCACTTACAAGGTCAGAATCGTACAAGCTGCATGAAAGAAGATAGCAACACTTACGAAATTGGAAGGATTCCGACCACAAGTCGTGGCGTGAGAAAGAGGCCTAAAGAGGGGAATGCCCTGGCCTTTGGATTTATTCACAGAACAATTGCCTAAATAGAAATGAGGTTATTAAGGTATTCAGAAGAGCTATAAGTTATGAAAATGATAAGTTCATCAGTCAACATTCGAGGAAGAATGTTTCAAAGGGGGGAATGATGTTACATCCCATATTTTGTAGGTGAAAGTACGCCATAAATAAATTAATGGAAGTTCAGGAATGGGATTATTTTAAGATTATAAGCATTCTGCTATTTCAAACAAGTGATGAGTAAATTCGTAAAGGTGAGAGGGAAAGCAAGTCGAAGAAAATGAATTTTCGTCCAAGTTTGACATGTGGGATAAATTATGGCCCGAGCTAAAATACTCGGTATTTATGGACTAGTGCTATACAAGGTACCACATGACCTTGATGGTATAATGCATAAAAAGTGTTTACATGTGTAGTATTTTAAGTAATTTGAGATGATTTTTATTTATGTGGGTAATTGGCTAATTAGAGATTAACAAGTTGATCAAGATAATTGGTGTTAATTATTGTACAAAATCCATAACATGGCCGCAATCCCATCTAAGGATTGTGACTCATATGTCACTATGATTATGTGGAAAGTCTCAAAGAGCATGAGTCATACTCATTAAATGAAGAAGAGACACATTTCATGAGCAATTTCTATAAGTTGTGATTAGATCAGAACGTTAGCCATTTTGTCAGTTCCTACAAATTTTAAAATTCTCATTTTAAACACTACCAATTAAATGCTAACCCTTACATTAAGCAACGTGAATTCTTGCAACCAAAAGGAATCCAACGAGAATTCTTAAAATCATAGTAACGTAAAATTTATCATATGGATTTTTTTCCTACTCCAGGTATGTTAAGGCTATCCCTTCTTTCTTTTTGGCATGATCTATACGACATGAACGAAACGAGAAAATGCACAACTTTCACAAATGACTCTATTAATTGAAATACTAGAGATGCTGATGTTTTTGATTCCCCATGTCATATTATTCTATCATCTGTTCATGGGTCTCAAAAATACGTAAGTTGGTAAAGTTTATTTCATGATATTAATCAGAGGCATAATGATTTTATGAAGTACCAAGAGATTTTATTAACATATTTTCACATGCATTTCATGCATTTATATACGTACACTGACCCATGACCAGATGACATTATATACATGTATATATATGTGTAGGGGATATGAGAAAGGTTTATGGCGTTATATATACGCACCACCACCTGATCAGTTGGTATACGTTGATGATTTTGCCCACAGTGGCCGAGATGATATGATAGGATGCCCTCAGAGGCTCGATGATGTTATGAACACATGTATATATGCATGACATGACATTCATACGTATATGCATAACACTAAAAGTATTTCATAATTTACAGAGTTATCCAAACCTACAGATTATTTACTCTATATTTCTTCCATATATTTTACGTACTTATTTATGTGCCTTATATACTCGGTACATTATTCCTATTGACATCCCTTTTCCTGGGGACGCTGCGTTCATGCCCACAGGTCTCGATAGACAGGTCGAGAGTCCTCCAAGTAGGCGATTAGCTCAGCGGAAGATGTTGGTGCACTCCATTTGCTCTGGAGTTGCTCGTTTGTTCAGTATGATTTAGATGTGTATTGTTTGGTATGGCGGGGCTCTGTCCCGACGTTTATGACAATTCTGTATCCTTAGAGGCTTGTAGATAGATGTCATGTACTTAAAAGATTGTATGGCCTTGTCGACCTAGGTTCAGTATACGAGCAGTCATTTTGGTCTTAGAGGCCCATATGTCTTATGTATAAGTTGGTATTACATGTTGTATTCTACCTATTTCATGGAAGCCTCTCCAGCTCAATTATCTATGATAGTATGATACGAAAGATACGTTATGTTGGTACTCGGTTGAGTAAGGTACCGTGTGCCCGTCGCGGCGCATCGATTTGGGTCATGACAATTGTGGGATTCAATTTTAAGGGAAAAGTTTAGTCAACATACCTTGTTTGAGTTTCCTTGAATTACTATAATATTTCTAAAAATCTTAGCAACTTCGATCTATTTGGAAACATAATAAATTTGAACATAAATTAGGAAGAAGTTCACGGGTTCAGCTCATTTGAGAATTTTAACAAACACTAGGTGGACATTATGATCTCAAGGTCCTCCTATGGCGCATTCCTTCATCCCACAACCCAAAGTCTACCCATTTCAGCCCAACAATTTTCACACAAACTTGATAGTACATGCATGCATAAAAAGATCACTCTCACACCCAAGAATCACACTTCCCATTAACACTCTTCTACTCCAAATTTGAAATTGGAACTAGGGTGTGGAACCTTACCTCTTGGATGAAGAACTCGTGAGCTTTCTTGTGGATTCTCCAACTTTTGAGCAAGGATTGATGAATGATAGCTTAGGAACTCCCCTCTCACTCTAGAGCACTCCTTCACTCTAAAAATATCAGATTTTCTCTTTACAAATGGTCCTTGACGTCTATATATCGAAATAGGGTCAGGTTATAAAAACCAAAAAATGAACCCTCCAAACACAACTCTGCGGATGCATAGTGGACCCAGAATGGATATGCGGTACGCAAAATTGGTCGCAGAAGTGATGTAAAGAACTGGGTTGTTCGGGTCAGGTCTGCGGTCTGCAGATCAGTTCTGCGGTCATATAATGCCCCGCAGAATCCCCCTCCGTAGATTTTTCTGCTGGATCTTAGATGGATTGTGCGGCCTGTGAAAACATTATACGGTCGCATATTGGACTGCGAAACGACCCTCCAAAACTTGCCATTTTACTGCTGCACTCTGCCGCCGTTCTGCGGCCGACAAAGTGATTCTGCGGCCGCATAATGGGCCGGCTGCCGACTCCGCCATCGTAAAAAAGCTCGAGGACCTCACAAGGAGGGTCGAGTCGGGCGAGAAGAAGATAGAAGCCAACGACTAGAAGGTAGAGACCTACAACTGTAGGGTCAATCAATTTTCGGGCGCACCCCCGATCCTAAAGGGTGTAGACTCGAAAAAGTTCGTAAAGGCTATTCCTGCAGGAAGTTGCTCCAAAACCCATCCCAAAGAAGTTCAGAATGCCCGACCTTCCGAAGTAAAACAGAACCTCGGACCTCAATGAGCACGTCACTGCTTACACTTGCGTGGTGAAAGGCAACGACCTAAGGGACGATGAGATCGAGTCCGTCCTACTGAAAAAGTTCGGAGAGACGCTTTCAAAAGGAGCGATGATGTGATATCACAACCTGGACCCAAACTCAATAGATTCATTTTCCATGCTGGCAGATTCTTTCATAAAGGCACATGCTGGTGCCATCAAAGTAGCTACCAGGAAATTCGAGGTGTTCAAAATCAAGCAAAGGGAGAACGAGATGCTACGAGAGTTCGTATCTCGCTTTCAAATGGAACGAATGTAATTACCACCGGTCTCCGACGACTGGGCGGTACAAGCCTTCACTCAAGTTTTGAACGAGCGAAGCTCGGTAGCTTCGAAGCAGCTGAAGCATAACTTAGTTGAATATCCCGCCGTGACTTGGTCGGACGTCCACAACCGATTCTAATTGAAGATCAAGGTCGAAGACGACCAACTAGGAGCCTCCTAGGCCTCGGTATATCCTAACAGGCTTCCAGCAAAGGAGTCAAAGCCAAATAAGGAGAGATACCAACCATACACCGAAGATAGAAGAAACGCCCCGAGGCGCAACATACCCCGCAATGACCGAAGAATGGATTGAGGCCAGAACCCTCGGGGACTTGTCAGCAAAGCTAGATTCGATGGGCACACAGGGCCGACGAAGGCACCTCGCTTGTCGGAATACAACTTCAATGTCGATGTTTCAGACATCGTATTCGCCATCAGTAAAATTAGAGACGCCAGGTGGCCAAAGCCTGTACATCAGACCCTTCGCAAAGGAACCATACCTTAGTGTGCGAATTTCACAACACGCACGGTCACAGGATTGAAGATTGCCGGCAACTCCAGGAAGAAGTAGTCCGACTACTCAACAAGGGTCACCCCCGAGAATTCCTCAGCAACCGGGCCAAAAATTAGTTCCGAGAAAGAGAGGTGACCAAGAAGAACGAAACAAACGAGCCGCAATATGTAATCCATATGATCTTGGGAGGCATCAATGCTCCACAAGAACCCATGATCAGAAGAACAAAAATATCCATCACCAGAGAAAAGCAAACTCGAGGTTACATACCCGAGGACGCACTCACATTCAGCGACGAGGACATCGAGACCTTGTCTCAGCCTCACAACGATGCACTGGTAATCTCTTTCCTTGTAAATACATTTCAAATTAAATGTGTAATTGTGGTACCAGGTAGCTCGGCCAATATTATCAGGTCGAGGGTGGTAGAGCAGCTCTGACTGCTCGACCAAATCGTACCCGCCTCACGAGTCCTCAACGGGTTCAACATGGCGAGCGAAATGACGAAAGGGGAAATCACCCTCCCGATCAAAGTGGCCGGTACAAATCAAAATGACAAATTCCATGTCATCGAAGGAGACATGAGATACAACGCCTTACTCGGGAGGCTGTGGATACACTGCATGAGAGCAGTACCGTCCACCCTCTATCAAATGATGAAATTTTCAACAAAGTATGGGATAAAAACCGTCTACAGAGAGCAGCATGCAGCAAAAGAGATGTTCGCGATGCATGATGTGGCACCAGCACCTATACCTCCACCACCAAAGAAGCCAAAGGATAAACGAAAAATAAAATAGCAAAAAAGCTACATCCTCGGCTAAGTATGACCGAACGAAGCAAAGGACCGTACCGCGTCCTCGTAACAAATGATCGAAACATATCAGGGGCCGAAGTGCCATCAGCACTAAGGTATGATCACCTCACTTTGTCAATTACATCTTACACTAACCTAAGTGCAGGTATCCGATCGAAACAGCTGAAGCGCTTTCCAACCCGAAGGCCTTAGGTTTCAAAAGCATGCGTTGCACTCTTTTCCTTCGATCGGGTTTTTATCCCAAGAAGGGTTTTATCGACAAGGTTTTTAGCGATGCAACATCTATGTGCTACCTAAGGAAACTCAACAAGTATTCAAGGCTTCTCTTTAGTCAACCTCGAATACCGGAGGGCATCCCCCCGTAAGATCACCTCCTCGGAGAAGCCATGATATGCTGAATAGGGCCTCGATAGGAAAATAATGTACCGAGCCAAACAGTCAAACAAACCGTGTCCGTACAGAATAACCGAGCCACTAACAGAGAAAACATGTATACTTGTACCAACTAATCGAAGAATACATTCCATCAAAGCATTTCGCATTTCAAAAAAGTCCGCTATTTTTGCAAAAATGGCTCTAGAGACAAAAACGTCCCGAACACTCGGGGACTGACGTCAACAATTCAATGCCACATGACGTCCCGAACACTCGGAGACTGATGTCAACAATTCAAAGCCACATGACGTCCCGAACACTCGGGGACTAGCGTCAACAATTCAAAGCCACATGACCTCAGGTTTGGAAATCCTAAACTCATAAGCCCTCGTGAGGCAACTCCAAGTTTACAAGAAACGACTTCTGAGCCAGGGAATCTTCAATGACTCGGGGACTGTTGCCAATTGCCACCTCCATCGGGTTATCAAAACCCGGTCCAATAAAACCACACACGGGCTGCCTCGGTCTCGTAAGACCTATATAAGGCAATAACAATATCTGTAAGACCTCAAGCGAGGCATGAACCACACTTGTAACAAGTGACCAAAACTATAAGACCTCAAAGGCATGTAGAAGTTTGTAAGCCTTTAAAAAAGGCATAACCCCGATCTTAAAGTTAAGGCTATATATCGAACTTGTAAGACCCCTAAAAAGGCATACCCTCGATATAGACGCCGAAACTACTTCACTCGGGAACTGAAAGGCTCCATCCAAACACAATGACTACAGTCATAAGGCTGTACCAGCCAAACTAACGCGACTCGGGGACGCTCGACCGTCGCTATAAAATCACAGGACTTCAATTACTTCGAAAAAACATCGAAAAAAGGACCGGTTAAACAGGCTACCCTCGACATCAGGCAAAAGATCTTCGACCATGTCAGCTCCAAACTATAGGCTTCGAGATACTCATCCACCGAGCCAAACCTCCCGAGGTGCTCAATCATCGCCATATAACGACTCACAATCGAGGTTTTTATCAAACCATCGAAGAGTCGGGCAAACACAACTCCAAAAGTCCCTAACGAGGGAAAAATAAAGCCTATATTAGAGGTCGCATCGACCTAATGCGTAAGAGCCACTGTCGCCAGCCCATATAAAAGGTCGTACCGACCTAAAGCGTAAGGGCCACTGATGCCAACTAATATAAAAGGTCATACCGACCTAAAGCGTAAAAGCCACTGACGCCAGCTCATATAAAAGGTCGTACCGACCTAAAGCATAAGAGCCACTAACGCCACCTCATATAAAAGGTCGTACTGACCTGAAGCGTAAGAGCCACTATCGCCAGCCCATACTAAAGGTCGTACTGTCCCAACGCGTACGAGCCTAAAGGCCCTCTTTAAATTCAAAAACTTAAGGGTCAAATGAGCTTGAGTCGAAACCCGACTTAGAGACTGAGCTCGAAACAGTTAACGGAATATGCCAAAGAGTAAAAGCACAAGAGCTCAAACGCTGGCTTATACTAAAAGGTCGTACCGACCAAAGCGCGTTAGAGCCTACATGCCAGCCAAATGAGCCCCAGGGCCATACTATGAATCTAAGGATCCCCTTTTAATCCAAATACCAATTCATCCGGCTAAGACTGACAAATATCAAGGCAAAAGGAAGTACACGAAAAATGAAGTCGCAAGATTTCTTTTTGTACACGTATGAGTACAAGCTCTATTTGCAACGTACTTTGAAAGTACTATATACAGGACCAGAAAGGGAAATCTACGTCCCTCTTTGGGAGTATGGCCTATCGGCCCCATCCTTGCTATCCTCGGCATCGGGCAGAAGTAACTTAGGCCATGTTTGTTCGCCTTCGCCCGCTTCACCTCTTCCGAGAGGTCAAAACCCCTACGATTGATCCCGATTGGGACACGGTCGCTCGGTGTATGTGGTCCTAGGCTTCAAGAATCCCTCGAAGTACCTTCGATGGGAGAAAGAATCGGCGGTAGAGAACCCTCATTCCTCAAAGTACCTTCGACGGGAAAAGAAGACTGTTTATCGTGAAAATGGTAACAACAATTAAATTTGTAAATGGGATTCTAAAAATACGTGATCTATTTCAATGCTAGTTGTTAGAGCAGTTGATGCTAAAAGTATGAAGTTTTAACGATAAAACACGAGCTAAAATGGGGCAGTAATTAAACCGAGGCACTTGCTGCCCGGGCTTTGGACTGGTCGATGAAGGGCCTCGGGGTCGATATCCGGCTCGAGCTCGAGCTATCGGGGGTAACCGGAAAGGGGGTAACAATTGAGAAATAATCAAACAAGGCTCTTTATGGCCAGTATCAAGCAATAAATGAAAAACAACTATGGAAGCGATAAATGCCAAAAGTGGCTTCGAGCTAGTATGAGCGAGCAAGTTAGAGAGAAGAAAGAGAGAGAGAGAGATATTATTGATCTTGTGTATAATAGTTGGAGCAACAGCAGCCTCCTACAAGGTAGTGAGGATTCCCTTTATATAGGAGGTGAATTCGATTATGGTACAACATGCATTAATTATAAAAGCATAGAGATGGGACGGCTAGATGTGACGCCTCGTCATAGGCTCTGGGTAGGCTAACTCTGTTAGACTTAGCCGCGTGCCTTGGGAACTCCCCTTTTTGTTCAAGCCTCGATCTTCGTCTTCTTTGAGTCGGGCCTCAACGAGCCCCGAGGGAGGGGACTCGGTCGTAACTCCACATCCTCGGGGCCTCGAGATATTCTTACGAAGTGGCTTGATAGAGAGAAATTAAGCCCTATGATTTTGTCGCATACAGATAGTCTCCGCGTTTCCCAGAATGAAGCGATGGGAAATGATTCTGATACCTGACTCCACGAACTTCTCGCTGTGACGTCATACCGAGGATGCAACCGGGGGCGCGAGCTTTTGTGACACCCGGGATGCCCTATGGACTTGTGTATTTGGCATCATTCGATGTACTGTCGATTCCCGTTTTTCAAGGTGAAAATACCACCGTCGATTCGGTTATTCAAGAATGCGGTAATTGCATCCGCCGGTCAGTCTTCCAAAGCCTCAATGACCATGTCGTTGCCCCTTATAAATGGGGGTGCTCTGGCGTTGTTTTTCTATCCAAGTACCTTTATCTGCTCATTCGCCCATTTCTTCTTATCATCTTCCTCTATCATTGAACATCATGTTTGGGGTTTGTGGCCTCAAGGTCGTTTGGCATCGTTTCGATAGGCCGTGTCGTGGCCTTTTGTCGGAGCTCGACTATGCTATTCCGCCGCTGCTACGGTTGTTATTGCGTCTGCTGACACTGTCCCTATCTGCCCGAGACGATGATAGACGGGGAATCGATTCTCCCTTTTGTAGACAGTCATTCGGATTATGCACCGATGCTCACTCTCCTGCCCAGGCCTGGTGTGGCACTTCATCCCTCGGGTTTTTTCCTTTCCCAAGGGATAAAGTGGCACTCCTAGTCGTTGAGGCTGTGGCCCGCCGAATCTTCAACCTTTGGCTTCGGCGGGTTATGTCTCTTTTTTCTGCCTCCTCTGCATCCCCTCCTTTTCCTCTTCTTCATCTTTTCCCTCGGCGAGGCCCCTCCGTGGGATCGAGCTGGGAACCTAGAAGAGATGGCGGTCGAAGGGATTGCCTTCGAGGATGCGAGCTCGAGGGGGCGTCGCCCGAGGATGCTTGTACCGGAGATGGACCTTCGAGGATGGACTAGGTTCTTGGGTTTTCATCACATGTACTTCCTTCCGCATCTCCACTTTTGTGTGGAGATCCTCTGTAGGCTTTTGTAGTCATATGTAAGGACCCCTCGAGGGCCGCTGTAAGCAAATTTTTATAAAAATAAAGATATTTCCTTGACTTTCGCCTTTGACGCTTGCCATATATATATATATATATTGTATTTGTGGGGACTCTGCATGTATGCCTCTGCCGATGATTGCCAATATCTAACTCGGGTGCGAGTATTCTTCTCTGTTTTTGGTTGATAGAAATTGCGCTTTTCTGAGCCCATTGCCGTACCTCGGACCCAGCTTGACTTGGTCCGATAGATTCGGGCCGTCGGGCCCTGCGAGTTGCATGGAGATAGGGCACCAGAGTAAAAATAAATTTCAGGCACTTGGGGCTTTTATTTTTGAGCTTTGACGTAGATAACCTTTTAAGGTGTTTGTAGGCAGGCTTCTGAGGTAGGGTTGTTCGTACTTAGGCCACTTCCTGAAGTTGAGCCCTCTTGAGCGGAGCTTGAAGTGCTTATTTTTCTTTTTAGAAAAGTAAACCAGGAGGTCAGATACCGCCTCGAGCTCTATGATAGCGCGGAAGGCTTTCCGAAGCCAGACTTCTTTTTGATGGAGGTCGTCGAGATCGGGCACCACCTCGGAACTGGAGATAATGCTGTTGGCTCCTTGGAGCCTATCTTCCTGTCCGGCGGAGGTCTCTGGGGTCGGGTACCATACCAGGATCTGTATCGAGGCCGTTGGCCTCTCGGGGCTTATCCTGGATAGGCGAATCGTTGCTGTCTCCCACATATTTGTGGGGTGGCTCTTGTTTCTCTTGGAAGATCCCATTGTTATAAATAGCTACCCTTCCGTCATGGCATCGGGTCCTTCGTTATCTTAAGCGCCAAAGTGTTGGTGTAGATCCCTGCTTCAGTCTGCCAATTTTACCATAGCCATGACTGCCACTTCAGGGCCGGCCCGGCAGGGAGGGGAAAGTCCCACTCCCGATGCTCAGGATCTACGGGAGTTTACTCTGAAGACTACGTCTTCGATAAGAGAGGAAGATCTGGAGATGGCGAGGAGATACTATGGATGGGGCGAGGGGGTAGCGTTGCAGGCGCTTTCCCCGAATGAGAGTATTACGGACCCTGCTGATGGATTCCTGAACGTGTACTTATACCCTTTCGCACTAGGCCCCCTGGATAGGGTCGTGCTTGATTTCTGCCTGAAGTATCGGATTACTTTGGCGCAGATTAATCCGTCGTTTTGGCGAATAATGCTGATGAAGAGGTTATTTGCGGAGAAGGCTAGGCTCCAATTCATGCTTAGCCACCTCGTCAGGCTGTACCGGCCCTTTCATCATCGAGGCCTGCTAACCTTACGGTGTCGTTCGTCCACGCCCTTCGTTGTTAATGACGAGGAAGATGCAGATCACGAGTGGGTTAGTTGATTCGTCCGGGTCCGAATGGCGGGCGTTATTCCCGTGGAGCTCATACCTTTTCTTGAGGGATGAAATTATGCGCGTGAGTGAAGTGTCTCGAGTTTTCTTAGATTCTCTTGTAGCGAAAGCCAGTTTAGTAATTGTGTTTCCTTCTTTCCTACAGCAACTTCGTGGTCGCCAGGCGAAGTTCTCGATTTGCCTGGCTGGGTCCGGAGGTTGGCGACTCATTCAACTTGCGGCGAGCATAGGTGGCGAGCTGTGTCCCATGGTAGGTGGGAAGCGAAATACCCAGGTATGCACGTACGATGCTTTTACCTTGGTCCTCGTATATTTGAGATGACATTTTCCCCTTCCTTTCGTACTGGCTTTGCCGTTGTAGTTATCGGGCGGTCCCATGGGGTGAGGTTGTGTTCCTCCGGAGAGGGGGGGAGGAGTTGTCGGCCTCTGAGCCAGGGGACGATGGTGACAAAAGGGACTTACACTTGCAGTGTGATGGAGCTTTTAGTGGGGCGAAACGGGCCCGTGTCTTAGAGGAAAGAACATCATCCGGGCCTGCCGTTCCTGGAGTCTTTGATGCCGAAACGGTGGTTCCTCCGAGTGAACACACCTTGACTGAGGTTTGTTCTTCTGAGGCCGAAGGGGCTGGACCAACGGAAGTGTGCTCGGCCTCTGAGAAAGTCATCTCGCATCACTTCATGGTGAGTTTCGGCGTAGTCCATCTATATTTCGCGTCTTCCCTTCATTATTAAGTTTTTCTTCTGCAGGACTTTGATAGGCTCAGGTCTGAGCTGCTCCGTCATGGGGCTAGGCTTTAGAAATCCCTAGATGAGGGTGAGTCCCTTAGTCTCCTCAACAAGGAGAAGGAGGTTGAGTTGATGCTTTGGCGATATGAGGCGCACCGGAGCTCGAATTGCGAGAGCTATTTGATCGAGCAGGTAACCTCTCCTGGTACGCATTCAGCTTTTTTAACCTTTAAGGTTAATCTCTTTGCCTATCTTAGTTGCAGAAAAATATGGAGGCTCTAGAGTATCTTAGGGGCGAAGTCAACTGGGTTAGGAATGCTTGCGGTGAACTGAGGGCTCCGGTGCAGGCTCAAGCTTCGAAGGAGAAGAGTGCTTTGGCTAAAGTTCCCGCTTTCGAGGTCCAACTCCACTTGGCTCGTGACAACGCTTTAGTTCAAGTGGATATGGGCGCAAGGCTCGAGTCCGAACTCTCAAAGGTCAGGGATGAAATTGTCGATGCTCTGGCTGAAGCAGCATTGAGTCGGACTAAGGCTGATCAGGAGATGGCGATTCACTTGAAGGATGCAACTACTGCCCAAGCCGAGTTGAAGAGGGCCCTGGACCGTGGAAAGAGGGTCGAGGAATATGTTCGTTGCAGATCCCGAAGAGAGGTACTTGAAGAGGTCGACGCCAGGGCTTTTGTTCTCTCGGAAGAGCTGGCTCGAGCGAGGGCGGACGAGCGTGATGCTCGGTCACTTTTTGCCGACGTCGCGGAGGGCGAAGACGAGGCCGATAGGTCGTAGCCCTCTAAAGTGGAGCGTATACTTTACCATTTTGTATGCGCCAATAATAGGGCATGTTTGTAGATGGAGAACACACTTTTAGCGTATGTGAATAAAAGAGAACCTGAAGCTTTTATCTCTTATGTATCCTTTTCTGCTTTGCTTTTGTCCGGACTGGTTTCGGAGTTTTGGCGAGGATTCTCAAATTCACAATACGATTCAGGAGCTTATCAGGCAGGTGCGGAGGCTCTTCCATGCTTTAGCTAATGCGACTTTTAGCGCAAGCTGGCGTTAGAGCTCTCATGTTTTGCTCAGCTGCTTTGGGCTTAGTCTCTGAGTCAGGTTTTGACTCGGGCCTACTTCAAGATTTAGCGCCTGTATGGATGGATGACAATGGCTCTTACGCCTTGTCCTTGGGTATTTGCATTTTAACTATTTTGGGTTCAGTCTCCGAGTCGGGTTGCGACTCGAGCTTAATTGACCCTCAAGTTTTTTGTGCCTGCACGGGCGGATGATGATGGCGCTTACGCCTTGGGTCGAAGCGGCCTTTCAAGTATGTGGCCTTGAGGCTTGTGAAGCTGGCAACGATGGCTCTTATGCTGTGCCCTTAGGCATGTATAGTTAACTATTTTGGATCCGGTCTCCGAATCGGGTTACGACTCGAGCTCATTTTATCCTCAAGTTTTCAAATTTTTAGCTGGCGACAGTGGCTCTTACGCTATTGGTTGTTGCGACCTTTTAGTGTGTGGCCCTGAGGCTCGTTTTGCTAGCGACTATGGCTCTTACGCTTTTGCCCTTAGGTAAAAGCATAATTTCTGCTTACGTACCCAATCTCGAGTGCCTCTGCCGAGCAGAAGATAAGCTCGTAAAACCTACTCATATGGGTTTGGCCTCAAGGTGGTACCCTACCTCGAGAATTTCTGCTATCGCAAATGCGAATCGCTCAAATTCCTCTTCGGATCAAGTTAAACATTTTCTCGGTTACTTTAACCTAGGGGCTATTCAAGCCCATTTGTGCCCTCATCCGGGGTCTATCTGAAACAACTTGGGGCTATATTCGCTCTAAGTTCAAACCAGGTTTCCAAGACGCCCGAGTTCGAGCGAACTCTCACTTAGGAGTCATTTTCGAAAGCCTACAGGCTATCTTTATTCTCAGACATCCGAGCAAATCCGCCCTCGAGGACTACCACGGAGTCGGAAAAGCTAAGTTTCATTTTGAATGTTCGAAGCCCTATTCTCATTCGACTCGAAGTATGGGGTCCCGATGACCCTAGTTTTAACAATCCAACCCAGGTTCGGTACAAGGAATGGTAGAAGGATCCATAGGGAATCGGGTTAATCAGTTAAGAGCCAGAGAAATACTTACGCCCAGGCTCGGTGTTCGTACCGATCGGTAGAATCATACATATAGATTCTTCGCAAATGCGGATAAAGGGAAGTAAAGCATAAATCAGAGGCAAATCGAAGAAACTCCTTTTTCATTGATAAACGACGATTACAAAAGCCCATGAGGGGTCCTTACATATGATTACGAAAGCCCACAGAGGGTCCTTACCCAGAAACAAAGAAGGAAAAAAAAATATATAATAAAAGCTAGGGATCTAATCTATTCTCGGGGGTGCATCCTCAGCGGCAGCATCTTCGAGCACCATCTCCTCGGGAGCCTCATCTCGATTTTCTAAAACAGCATCCTCAAGGGAGAAGATGAAGAAGAGGAAAGTAATGCAGAAAAGGCAGAAAAGGATGAAGAAAAAGCCGTAGCCCGCCAAAAAAGCAAAAGCCTTTACCGAGCCAAGGAAATTACGGCCCGATAAAAGACTTGGCCTGTGTTGGCCTTACCTGCACGTCTACTTTGAGTCCACTTCATCCCACAGAAAGCAAAAGGGATGAAGTGCCACACCAGGCTAGAGTAGGGAGGTGAGCGGCGGTGTAATGTTCGATCATCCTCTCGAGCAGCGGTGTAGAGTCCGAATATCTTCCTGTGTCGGAGGAAATTTGTTCCACTGGCTCGTTGCCTCGAGCCGATGATGACAACAGCAACAACAACGACAACAACAACAATAGAAGTTAATGCAACCCCACCTGGAGAAAGACAGCTTTGAGAAAGGGTCATTGCGTAGCCAGTGAAAATGCCGCCGCATGACCCTACAGCCACATGCGTTGGACATAAGAAATAAAATTGGATGGGGGCGATGAGACGAAAGGAGTCGAAAAATGGTGAAGGATGACTGAGCAAAGTTTGATTCGAGGAAGCTCCCAATTATAGGAAAAGGGTAGCGCAACCAACATGCACAATCACTCTTTGGAAAACGTAACCGACGACGCCATCAATGTCTTTGAAAGACGTATCGGCGGACGCAATCAATATGTTTTTTTGGGAACTAGACAGGCAGCGATATTATCGCTTTGGAGAATAAGAGTCGGTAGTGCATTGAATAATTCTGGAAAGATGGACCGACAGGACGCATCAGTTATCACAAAGGCTTACATCATTAGTATGTATGACATCATCGTGGGAAGTTCGAAGAGATGAATATCAAAGTCGTTTCTTATCGTTCCACTCTAAGAAACGCGGGGACTATCTTTGTACGGTAAAATCGAAGGGTCCAATTTTTGGCCATTACGACGCTTTGTAAGCACGTCAGTCGAGGGCTCGAGGCTATGGTCGAGATTTATGCCCGAGGGGATCGAGACAATACAGGTCGACAGATATGAAGAAAAAGTGGGTAGTTACCAAGGTGCATAACTAGGGCTGACAATGCCTAGTAGGCTGGTTCCGATCCGTATCCTAGAATTAATTAGCTGTATCAATCTCATATCTTTGTAATAAATGAATTTGTACTATATGGGGATTCCCCCTGATATATAAGGGGGATCCTTGTCATTTTGTAGGGGGATCTGATATTCAATACTAAATACTCAAGAACATTCTCTCTACTCTCTAACACATTCTCTTTATCCCATTACTTCCATTTATTGCCTATATTCATTGTGTTCTATTTATTGTTCATCATTTATTGCTTATCATTGATCATAAAGAGCCATCATCGTAGCTTTCATAACTGTTAGTCCACCCTCGATCGCTCTAAATCGGTCACACAAATCGACCCCGAGGCCTCATATAGGACAGATCGAGGTCCCGATCTCCAGCCGTTTGGTTCGGTTATTGTATCGCCTCTAAGCTGTAATCTTGCTTTCTCATCTTTTACATAGCATCCATTGCCTAACAACTAGCATAAAAAAAGTTCACGTATTTTAGAACAACAAAATTAAATCTAATTGTAATTATCATTTTCACGGTAAACACTCATTATCCTATATAGTCTCAACCGCAACAATAAGTGACAGATCTCCAACCACCTGCTTCAACATGGATACATGAAACACCGGGTGCACTAAAGACATTTCTGGAGGTAGTTCTAGCCTGTAAGCCACCTGACTAATCTTCTAAATAATTTTGTACGGTCCAACATACCTCGGACTCAATTTCCTTTTCATCCGAAACCGCATTATACTCTTCATGGGGGAAACCTTTAAAATCATCCTCTTGGAACACCAGATCGCTGCGACTCACATCTGAATAGGACTTCTAACGACTCTGGGTAGTTTTCAACCGATCCTTAGTGACCTTAACCTTCTCCATAGCCTGATGCATGAGGTCTGGTCCTTTAAATTTTGCTTACTCAATCTCGAACCACCCAATGGGATATCTACATCTCCTACCATATAAAGCCTCGAACGGTGCCATCTGAATGCTAGCATGATAACTGTTGTTTGATAATGTCCAAATTCACTACTAAAAATTAAATGGACACAGTCGCATGCAATATAATTTACCCAACTATGAGTCGGGGTAGTTATCCACAGAGAATAATATGTAGGCGATTAGGCGTGTAAGAATTATCACTTATTATGCTAAGCCAAACACTTAGAAATATTTTGAGAAAATATTTATAACTAAATGCAAAAATGTAAACTAACCTGGAAAGCAAGTAAAATGATTAATGGCTACAAGTATGGATACACAGGGAATTACACTCAAGTAGCGATCCAATGTATTTCATGATTTTACCAATATGAGCGAGTTTATGTTTATTAGCCTCGGGTAATAATTCTGTATTAGCTTCTTCCAAAGAGTAACAAGAATTCCTAATTGAATTGTTCCTAAAATAATTAAGAGATTAAGCACATCCGAATATGGCTATAAGTAGTTCAGTCCTATCCGTAGGTAGAATCTATGAAGTGAGGGTTAAAGCCTCAAGTTCTTGTTAACTAATCTTTCCCAACCCCAAATTATCTTTCAAAATTAATTCGAAGTAAATGGGCGAGTCCTAGGTTTAGCTAATCCCTTTGAAAACACTAAAGAACAAAAATAATTAATGTAACAATAACTCACTTCATAATAAATAAAAATCGTTCAATACATAAGCACAACAAGATATTTAATCCACACTTTAAATATGAATATTCCCATAAACAAGATTCAAGTGTTGAAAAAAATACTACACACTTAGATATACAATACAAAGCAAGGAAATGAAGAAATGAACATAAACGGGTAAGAAATTTTCAACCAAAAGCTTCAAATCTTCAAGATCCAAGTGTGTGTGCAAGAACCAGCTCCAAAACTTGTATTCTTTTCTCAAGATGTGTAAAGGCTGCCCAAAGATTTCCTAAAGATATCTTACAAATGAGCTAGGTCGTGTATTAAATGGTTTGGGGTCAAAAAACGTAAAATTCCAAAACTGCCCAGATTTCTTCCTAGATTTATGAATCACGTTTGTGAAAACATGCCTTCAATCGCGAAGAGTAATGCTGTAAAGCATTGCAATCGCAGACCAAATCACGCGTTCGCATATAGCACTTGAGAGTAGTTGACCAGCCTCTTCTTTGCGTTTGCAGAAATACCCCTGCGTTCGCGATGTATTGTTTCCTGGCCTTCTGCGATCTCGTGTCGATGTTCGCGATCGCGAAGAGCATTATTTGGGAGCAATCATTTTTCCTCAATTTAACACATTTTGACTTGGTTTCTGCCATATCTCCTCTAAATCACTTGATACCTGAAATATGCGAATAAACCTCAATAAATGCCTTAGTTTCTAAATAAAATCATACAAAAGCCTAAGTATCAAGAAGAGATAAGTTGGTAAAATACCAACTTATGAAACCCCCAAACTTAAACTATTGCTTGTCCTCAAGCAATTCAAAAACTAAGAACATCATTCAATAAATTCATCAATTAAGCTCATTGGCATACCAAACATCATTTCAAGTCAAAAAGGTTCAAATTAAACACAATCTAGTGACTTTGGTTAGTACCAACAATTAACCCAAAGCATATGAATCACCAACTTCTTACAAATTTCATTTCAATTCAAGTTCTCAAACACCACATTAATCAAAGTGGCAACCAAGTCATGACACTAAAGCTTCAAAATTTGCCTCATTATCACAAACAATTTTCTTTTGTTCATCCCTCCCAATTGGAGATTGGATTAAGTTCACAACTCAAAATTTCATATGCCCGCACACTTTAGAGAGAATGCCAACTTATAAATTGCAATTTAAGCACAAATGGGATATCAAATGGAAAGAATTAACTCTCTTTCTCACAAAGATATTCAAATTCACAAAAGTAGTGTCATAGACTTGCTCTTGATATATTTCTCCACTAATGTAGACATACTTGGTTCAAAATCAATTAGGACTTAAAGGGTTGTAGTTTATGCTTTTCGTTAAGATAGGGCACAATTTGGATAAGAGTGACCCAAAACCCCCCTAAGAACTATAATTTGCAACAACTAGAGCACACTTCCTTCAAAAACATTTCCATCCTTTCTTCACTTTTTGTTCCATACCAGATCTTCCCTTTTTTCACAACTCCTTATTTTTCCTTCCTTTTTTCTTCTTTCTTACTCATCTTTTTTTTATTTTTCAAGGAAGGTTCCACTATTTGTTTTTCTATCACCTTTCACCTTTTCAAGCATTTTCCACATCATAACTTTTTTAACCTTCACCCCAAATGTAGATTTTTAACCTATGTTTACACTTTCAAAGCACTTAGGGAGGTAGGGTGCCAAAAAATAGATCAATAAAGAACGAAGGGTTAAAGATTGTAACATGATTGCCAAAGAAAAAGTTTAAAGTCTCAAAAGGGGTTGACTAGGGAAAATACAAGGTTAGGGAATTTAAGGCACAATAATGGTCCGAGGAAGGCCTAACATTATTTTTCCAACCAAGTTAGTCTAGGTTTCGCCTTGAAGCACATTCCGGGCTGGTTCTAGACTACAAATAATGCAAAAGAATTCATAACAAATCTCACCGCACATGGCACATGCAAACTTGAGTGACATATAAATCTAAAATCCCATTAAAACCAATGAACCCAAAGAAAATCATATATAGCCTAAAAGACTATTTAATGAATCAAACAGCAAAAAATAGAACCTAAAATTCACAACAAACATTATCACTTCAATCATTTTTCATTATAAAGATCAAAGCTTCATATGCCAAAGTTTAAATTATGTTAGTACCAAACAAGCCACATGTTGGTTTATGGACAAACGATCACACCCAATAACTAATTTATTCACTACTAGCTACTAAACTAACTAAAAAATTATTTACCTAAAAATAAAATAAAATAAATAAGACTAATCACTTAAGAAAGTTGTAACGCCATCCATCATAGGGAAAGGTCACCCGGTTCAACATAGATTAATTCCTTTGAAATGAACCGCGGCATAAAGAAAAACCAAGGAGTTTCATTAATAATATTATAAAAATAAAAACTAATAAGAAATGCTAATGCTAGCATGCTAGAATTAAACTATAAAATAGTACTAATAAACTACAAATGTCAACCAATCCACACAAGTTCACAAAAAAAGGTCATACATCCATCATATATAAGTGAGCCACCCCCAACCTAAAGTGTTGCATTGTCCTTAGTGCAACTAAACAAAACAAGCTAAAATGAAAGAGGTGCTCACTGAATTGCATCACTCCGACCGTAGGTACTGGTAACTGAGAGCTCCAAGTCATCCTCGTCCCCGTCATCTGATCCACAAAACTTCCTCAAGGTGTTCATCATCTTTGTCAAGAACATGCTTATTTTCTTTTCATGTTCTCTCTGTTTCAGCTGCCTCCGCTCAATCTTACCCAATTTGGCTGTAATGGCTTCCTGCTGCTTAGCAAGATCTGACAATGTTGGAACCTTTCCTTGGCCAGCTGGACCTGCAGATGTTCCCTCTCCATAGGGTCCACAAGGGAGACCAGCTACAAGTTGGCGGACCTTTTCTCCATGCTATAAACCTAACGAGATATATACCTGAGTGTGATAGGTCCCTGATCAAGTGGTACAATAGCAGTACAAGGTCCTGTGGCATCTGTGAGAGGATCAGGTATCTCAGTGATAGTGTCAGAAAATTGGCCAAATGCGGGAGATGCTACATCAATCTTTCTTTTCTTCTGTGCATTCCCTGCTCCCTTTCTCAATACTGGATGAATAAGCTTCTCTGGGTTATTTTCCTTCTTTGTAGGCCTCTTTTCCACCCCTACCTCATAGCATAAATGAGTGATCAGGGATGGGAAAAATAAACTCTTAGTCCTCTCTACAACAACCTCTGTTATCTCATCAACAATAAGTTGTACCACATTCACTAGTGTGCCCACTATGATCGCGCAAATCACCCTTGCCTTCTCAAGTGTAACCTCAGTCTCATTACGTGAAATCTTGACTCGAGCATAGATAATGGAGAGCCAAGTCATGGCCTCGACAGTGAAGTTAGAAGACTCGATCCTTTAGTGATTTCTTATCCAGTTCGACATCCTTCCACCGTGCAATTGGTCTACAAACCACAGTGTGCCCAAGTCTTTAGCTTTATCCCCGTACACCTGGTTGTCAACATTGGGAAGATTGTAATATGAATTTACCAGTTCTGGATCAAAGTGGAATTGTTTGCCCCTGGCAGTAACAACCAAATCATTCTTGAAGTCAGTCTCTATAGCATTTGCATAAAATTCTCTTATCACTTCATGATTGGCTGTTCTTGGCTCTTCCGCAAAGAAAATCTATCCACTCGATACTACTCTTCCATGAAACTCGAGCCATCGACCTTCAAGGTTGGTCAAGAGAATTCCTCTTTCCTTAATCGTACTTCTACACAGTTTTTTGTCATAGCGGCGGGAACATCATGATGAGAATATGTCCCGATCAAAGTACTCATCGTCGGCAACTTGTTCTACATATTCTTGAACATTTTTAGTTGATGCCAAATCCATTTTAGAGCTCAAAGTACCAACAAAAGGAGTAACCATGTTAAACCTGTATGGAAACTTAAAGCATTGTATTAGGAGGTATTTAGGCCAAAGAAAGAGATCATAAGGCCTTAGGATCAGAAATGGCGAAGCTACTGTTTTGCTGCCTGGGCTTCAATGAATCGCGATCGCGAAATTGGGCACGCGATCGCGAAGAACAATTTGGTTTCCAACTGTAACAAAGATACGTGATCTCAGAAGGATATACACTATCACGATCTATAATTTTTGTTCTCAGCAGAATTAGACCTACGCGATTGCAGAATGGGGCATCGCGATCGCGATGGTCCTCTTCCTTGCCCAGTAACATTTCATTTGGCCATTCCATCTAACAGGCTGTGTGCACCGATTTTGTGTTGTTTTTTGTCAGTCAGTTAAGCACACATCTCACCCAAAAATCTTTCAATAATAAAACCCTCACACTAAACCAACCTCACCTAGCAAGCAATAACATGTAAAGCACACAATATTTCTATTTTTAAATTTTAACTCAAGCCCTAAAATCTCAAGAGTTTCTGCCATTTATCATTTCACACTAAGCAGAGGAGCAGAAGAAAAAAATCCAAGAGATAGGAAATAAAGGCACATACCTTGAGAGTGATATGTGAAAATTTTGCCATGGAATTGAAGCAAGAGGAGGATTGGAGATCGGGTAGGGATAGCAAAATGTTCAGAACTTACCCATTAACCGTGTTCGCGTGACAAATCCTGCGTTTGCGTATAATAAAACTTATCAAATTGACGCGACTGCGTTTGAGTTTCTATGATCGGTTAGGGATAGCAAAATTTTGCTTAACGCGAACGCAAAGCCCTTTTACGCGATTGCGAAGTACAACAGTTTTCTGCAGTTTTCATCAGCTACTGCTTTTGGCTATCCGGTCACCCCGACCTTCTCAAAATAACTCCAAAACTTTTATACTTGGCAGATTAGTCAAAAATAAGATACTAAACTATTCTAAAAAATAAAATTTCCAAAAAACGACTAAAAATTTAGAAACGATGGGTTGTCTCCCACCAAGCGCCACATTTAACGTCGTGGCACAACGCGATTCAACTTTACCACTTTTATCTCCACTTGGACGATATGAATTGGGCACCTAACTTGGACACACGCTTGTGACCATAAGCTACTGGGGGTGGTAAGTAGATGATCAAGCCAAACATTAATTTCTTCATTTTGCATTTCTTGGCTTTCTTGTGAGGAATGTCATTTTGCCTTCTTGAATATGTAAATTGCAAAATGTATGGCTCTTTTTTTTCTCCTTTTCACTTCCATATGAGTTCGCACGGCTCAATTCCCATATCATCATGTAATTCCAAAGTTGAAAAATGCTTGGAATGCGACCTCAAGCCTTCAAATTGCAATTCTTCCCTGATTTTGACATCCTCTTTTTCCGTCGACCTAGAGTCAATATAAATCATATTTTAAATTACACCGGTTGAATATAATTCCATATTTTATTGGCATCACTAACAAGCATGGAGTCAGTTCGCGGATGTTCAATTCTTGATTCCTTTAAATAAAGCTCACTTTCTTCCTCGAAGTTGGACTCTTCTTGATCTCTTTCCACACTCTCAAGTTGGTGGGCATAGTGAGCCTCAACTAATATTTTCATTTGATTTTCTAAGGTGCGGAGATTGTCATCATTTTGAGTTAGTGCTTGTTTTAAGTCCTCGAGTATGAATTTTTTCTTCTCCTCATTTTCAAGAATGACCTCCAACATGAGCATCAACCTCTCATTTTGAGCATTTGAGAGTTCTTCTTTGTTTTAATCAAGTGCCAAAGAAGTATTTTCGGCTTCAACCTCTAAGGAATTCTTGGCTTTCATTAACTTCCAAGGCTTTTTGGACCTCTAAAGCTTCAAGCATTTCTCCCATTTATGCGTTTAGCCTTTCAAGTGCCAAATCATTTTGGAGACTATTTTCCAAAAGCTTCTCCAAGGCATTTTGCACTTTGTTTCCTACTTCAAGTAGGTATTCCACCATAAGCTTGAACTCTTCATTTCTCCCATGCTTAACTTTTTCCACTTTAATTTCCCTATACTTGTCATAACAAAAAGTAGAATCATCATAGCGGGGGTTAGGGGAAGGGAAGGACAAATAAGCAGAAATATTCCAATGGCCATTTTGACCACCACGCTTATCACATATACTCCACTCATGGGTTTGAGATTGTGCGCACAATCCACCCCTGGGAGAATTTAAACAATTTTACCACGAGTGTGGTCCTCCACAATAAAGACAAGGGTCATCAAAGTATGAACAACTACCATCCTACCAATTTACATTAGATGATGCCATATTTCAAAAACTAAGAAAATAAACAAGAAACAAATAAGGAAATAAACTACGATAAGAAAATTTAATTACACAAATATTCACAAGTTTGGACCAAAGCACTTACGCTTACTTCTCCAACAACCAAAATATGCCAAATTGTTCCCCGACAACTGCGCCAATTTTGGTGACGTCCAAATCACTACTAAAAGTAAATGGACACGGTCGCATGCAATATTATTTACCCAACTATGCGTCGGGGTCGAATCACACAGAGAACAATATGTAGGCGATTAGGCGTGTGTGTAAGAGAATTATCACTTATTATGTTAAGCCAAACAATTAGAAATATTTTGAGAAAATATTTATAACTAAATGCAAAAATGTAAATAAACCTAGAAAGCAAGTAAAATGATCAATGACTACAAGTATAGATACACGAGGAATTACACTCAAGTAACGATCCAATGTATTTTACGATTTTACAAATATAAGCGAGTTTATATTAATTAGCCTCAGGTAATAATTCTGTATTAGCTTCTTCCAAAGACTACAAGACTTTCTAATTGAATTATCCCTAAAACACTTAAGAGATTAAGCACATCCGAATATGGCTACAAGTAGTTAAATCCTATCCCTAGGTAGAATATATAAAGTGAGGGTTAAAGCCTCAAGTTTTTGTTATTCTTTCCCAACCCCAAATTTTCTTTCCCAAAATAAATTCAAATTAAATGGGCGAGTCCTAGGGTTAGATAATCCCTTTGGAAACATTAAAGAACAAGAATAATTAAAGTTGCAGAGAACAACCCTTTATTCTGCAACCGGTGCAACATGTTGTTGGTAATCTGGAATGTCTCCGCTTGTATCTGAGGAACCACAATTGCTGTGGACAGGTTATCAGCAGTTGGATGCGCCCAATCATAAAGAGCAGCTTCCGGCACAAGAGGTGCTACTACTCTGACATTTGGGTCATCTCGATCATTCCTATTGTTCCCGCTGACGTTATCTACGTCACCCATTTCAATTTCAATTTGTTCGTTTTTTAGCTGTTTGCTCTTCTTGTTAGCCTGGTTCAATGTCAAGAATGCTTTATCGGGATCTAAGAGTCCTTCAAAGAGTTCACCAATTCTCAAAGAGCTTCTAGGCATGCACCTGAGTCACAGAAGAGTTCCAACGTGAGAATTTAAATGGAAATATATTTAACACCACATAAAATTTGTCTAAACTAATAATCCTAGCAATTCTTCCAAGTTGATATAAATAAAACCGTTAGTTATCCAACAACGGCGCCAAAATTTGATCACGCCTAACTATGCCTTATAAAAAGGACTAAGCGGTCGCTACAAATATAATACGATTCAAGTCCGGAGTCGAATCCCACAGGAAACTAACCTATTTACTACAACATTTATCACTGCAAATGATAAGCTCAAGCAATTCCCGGATGCAAGATTTTTGATGGATAATGAGTAGAATTTTGTTAACTAAGAAAAATAACAATAAAACTCGTAATAATCAAGAATAGAGTTGAATTCAATGGTAAAACGGTCTAGACTTATTGATTTCCCCAATTGTCGGATTAGTTCCTAACACGTTAGCTATAATCTCTCCGTAACACTCTATAAGAAATATGAGTTCTGGGCTACCTCAATCATCTCTCGATCAATTACGATAATTTACTAGAAGCATTCTCAAACTAGTCTAGTTAACAATTTATGCAACTCAGAAGTATTCCAACAAAGCTTCGTTATCTCTAACCCTGCTTTTAAATTCAAGTAAGTAATCTCTTAACTTACCCGAAAGTGGTGTTGTTCAACAACAATCTAAACAAGTGTTCTTTCTCAAGCAACACAAGATAACTAGACACGATTAATCAAGGTCCCTTTCAATTAATCACAAGACAACATGTAATTGAACAATCATAGAGTAAAAATGGCTCAATTATATCAAAACAGAGTCAAGACTTCATCCAATAATTGGTTCCGTCAACCCTAGATGATGTGTTTAGCTACTCATTCTAAGAGATACAAATTCACAATAAAAAGTCATAATCAACAATGGAATTAAGAAGAAGAAGATAAAAAACTCTAAGGAAAATCTCTATCTTTCTTCCATGTTCTTGCCTTCAAAATCTCTCTAAAAACAGCTATCCCTCTGTTTTGGACGAATTAGGCTTCATATATGTTTAGGTTTGTCACCCTAGAAATTACATAATTGACCCTGGGATATTGGCTTCCGTCAGCTCGTCCGCGGCCGCGGATTGGACCGCGGATCTGACTACGGATTTCACCCATGGTTTTGTCCGCGGCCGCGGATCTGACCGCGGAGCTGACACTTGCTTTTATTTTTCCTTTTCGACCGTGCTATCCTCCGATGGGCCTTCAATGCTTCATATTGACTCCAAAACACTCTTTAGCTTCCTCCTAACTTGGAGTGGCTCCTGAAAAACGTAAAACTCTTAATTAGAGCATTTTGCTATGTTTTAACATTCAAACATTGATAAAGTGCGGCCAAATTAGAGTGTAAATAGTATCTAAATTGCGTAATTATCGTCTACTATCAACACCCCACACTTAAACCTTTTCTTGTCCTCGAGCAATCAGACCACACTCTACAGAGGCTTAGCTTCCCCGAGCGACTTTCCTAACTCATCACACCAAGAATATTCCTCATAGATTGAGTACATTAGTGTAACATCCACACCTAAAGATATGACTCCCGCGAGCCACAAAATATTCCTAACCGGCTCACTTACTCTAACTTAGAGGTCCAAACTTACCTCTCCTTCATGAATCAAGTGCCTGCTCACAACAAAAGAGACTCATTCCATAATCAATAAAATGCACACACACTGAGGAACTTCAATATAAACATAATTCACTCACCCTCAGAAATGACATTCATATGCCACAAAAGATGCACCATAGGCTTGCCCGTAGTGTACTACTCGACTAATCGAGCTCATTCAATCTAGGATCAAGTAGGCTTTATTTGGTTGTAATGTAGGCTGCGGGATGGGTAGGATACATTTAGATATACGGTGGCTACACCTCCCTAAGCACTTTAATACATATACTTTAACATTCAAAACCCCACACTTATGTCAAACCATGACTCCACCTTCACATCACTATATATTAACTCCCTTCTTCTTTAAGCACAATTACATCAAGAGCTACCACTTATTAAGGAATGTTTTTCGCAACAATCCAACTATTTTTTTCGAGTGGCTCTTACTTTACCACAACAGTGCACCTTCCTCCTTATTTCATTAGTTCCACTCAATAGCCAAACCCATCACCCCACACTTTAACTTTTACAAATTTCATAACTATTCAAGTGCTCATGAGAGGTCAACAGGTTCAAATAGATGGTTAATTCAAACAAATGGGTAAGACTTGTAGTGTGGTTGCCAAAGAAACAGGATTACAAGCTCAACAAGGTTAACTATGACACATAACAGATGGGTGGATGAAGCATATATATGGTTCAACAAAGAAATGCCTATATTACTTTCCAGACTAAACAAGACTACTATTTCGCTTTGCCGACACACGGGGCAAGTTCTAGGCATCAAATGTCGTGCACAGAACACAACAAGCTACACACATGTATGGCACTTGAGTCACTCTAGATGGGGTCATCAAACACTCTGATAAGGGTACTTAAGCCAAATTGAGAACATACAGTTTAAGACATTCTTACAAGAGTCGACAACTGAGCCTACGCGTCACACTAATGTACCCACTATATTCAAGGAATTTTGACATTAAGAGATCCTATGCCTATTTCCGCCCATAGCCCCTAGGTTCATACTAATAATAAAAAAAACTAACTACAGCAGGTTCAGATGAAACCCTTGGAAAAGAACCGCAGCTTAAAGAAAAACCAAGGGGGAATTGATACACTACTAAAAAAGAAAATCTTTTTATGTTTTTTTTTAGTTTTTTTTTCTTCAAATTTAGTCCCTAAAGAAATCCTTCAAACGATATCCATCGTTGGGACAAGTCAAAAATGATTTATGTAAATAAACTACAAAACTATTCTACATACAACAAATCAATGGAGTATCCCCCAACCCACACTTAAAATGATAGCATGTTCCCATGTCATACAAAATAAAGTAATGCAAGGTAAAGGAACTTTCCTGGAAGATCTGTCTTGATCGGAGACAGTGCCGGGGTGGAGATGACACGCCCTCCCCATCGCACGCAGCCAACTCATGATTTTCTTCTCCGACTTTGCATTTTGGGTGGCCAAGGCATCAACTCTAGTCCCCAATACCGTGACGCAAGTGCGCATCCCTGCCATTTCCTGTTCTAAGGCTATCATCCGCATAATCCGTCTGAGTGCAGATGATCCTTCAACTGCGGCTACTTGTTCCCGTGGGGGTGAGGTGGCCCAACTTGTTCCTGTGGGGTTGAAGAAGGCCCAACTTTTCCTGCTCTTCACCGCTCTCCTCTAACGCCTCAGAATCATCACTATCAGCTGCACCGGGTACCACCATGTCCTTCCCAATGGTCACTTTTGTCTGCCCAAAACTTTGCTTCTTTCTTCACCTTGCCATCCACATAGGGGTTCTCTGGCACCCCTACGGCTCAGCACAATCTAGTGACCTGATATGGGAAGAAGAACCCATACCTCCTCAGTATTGAACGGATGAACATATTAGATTGAATAACCTTGGCCACATCAAAATCTTGGCCATTCACGAAGCACCAGATAAAAGCAGCTCTCAGACCATTTACCTTAGTGGTGTTGTGGGACGGCAGCAATCGACTATTGATGATGTACAACCAACACTTTCCTTCAAAGGTGAGTAAGGCTGAGTGCAACTTCGATCACGGTACAACCCATACTACCTCTTTGTCTGGTACACAGATAGTTCTTAAATACAATTGCCAATTTGTTGCTTCTCGCCGGTAAGTATCATAGTAATCCACCCCCCAGTGAATGCATGCAAGTGATACACTCTCCTGATGGATTCTATCGAGGCATTCACCCTCTTTTACCGCACAGTGCAGATGTGATCCTCATGTTCAGAGCAGTTGGCGTAGAATTCCCTAACAAACATCAAGTTACCGTCCTACGACTCTTCGAAGAAGATGTCTAGCCTGTGCCTAATCAACTCCCTATACATATTGGGGCACTCAGCCTGGAGGGATCCCTTGTCAACTCCCCTTTCCGGTATAGGCTTTCTAATAGCCTTCCAACTGAAACGATCTTGGTCAGCTCTGGAGACAAACCTGGTGCGATCAAACTGAGTTGAACTGGCTGTTGTCCGTTCCAAGGACGAGCCTCCATGACCACTTGATGAGGCACCGGTAGTGCGTCTTTTCTTTGAAGATCTAATGGAACCTACACAACAACCACCACTATCAATAATCAACAGAATATCTGAACCAAGGGCGGTTACTCAGACTTCACTCGCACCATTGGTCACAATTTATACTAAAAAAACTCATTATGGCAATTCAACAAACACCTACTGTGCATATGCCCCCCAACGTACTCAAAGACCCAATTAAACTTTCATTCTTCACAACTCAACAATGTCTTCCCAACCGAAGCAAATCTAATATCCTCACATACCAACATATATACCAACAAACAAAAACAACGATAAGAGTACTATAACTTCTACTATCCTACACTTACAATAGAAGAGAAAAAGAATGAAAAAAATAGAAAAACAAACTAAAAAAGAAAGTAGAAGCATGTTACTTACTTGAAAATCTTGTGAGGAATAGAGCTTGGGTAGTTGTTGAGTAGAGAAGAGGGAGAAGGGGAGGATATTTTGCTAAGTTAAAAAAAATTGGGGAGAAGAAGGGGGAGGGGTTCGTTGTTTTGTGATTAGGGGGAAGGGGAAGGGTTTTAGATTTGTTTTTTATTAAGGGGGAGGGAAAAGAAGTGGGGGAGTGGTCGGATGAGGGGGGGGGGGGATTAATTAAAAAAAAAGTAATTAAAAAGGGGAGAAGATAAAAGAAAAGAAAAAAAAATTCTAATTGAACTTGAACGGCGCTAGCGCGACCGCGGACAGAACTTATGCAATATCCGCGGTCGATCCGTGGCCGCGGATTAGGCATCTAGATTTTTTTTTGCTTTTTTGTACTTTTGCCTATCTCCGGGATAATTTTGTCACCCCGAGTCCTTCCGCTACGCATACTTTTGTTCCTGCACCTTACTATATCGAATCAATAGTGCCACCCGTTCAATTACAAAAATAAGAACAAAGAAATGTAATGGGTTGCCTCTAAAAAAGTGCCTAATTTAACATCTCGGTACGACGATTTACAACAAACCATGGGTTGCCTCCCAGGAAGCGCTAGATTTAACGTCACGACACGACACAGGCTTTCATTATTACTCTTCGCTCGTGTATTGGGGCTCTTCGAAAGATATCACCACTCTATCCCCCTTTTTTTCGACCATTCCAAGGTAATGTTTCAACCTTTGCCCATTCATTGTGAACTTATTTGTTCCATCTCCGGATTAAATTTCTACAGCTCCTCGTGAGAACACTTGCACCACTCTGAAGGGTCCTGACCATCGGGACTTCAATTTACCCGAAAACAATCTTAGTCTCGAGTTGTATAACACCACTAGATCTCCGGGTTTGAAGTTCCAATCTAGAATATGCTTATCATGCATCATTTTCATCCTTTCTTTGTACAATCTTGCATTCTCAAATGTATGAAACCTAAATTCCTCGAGTTCATGTAACTCAGTGACTCTACTGGTGCCTGCGGTCTCCATATCCAAATTCAACTGCCGCTAAGGTGGCATGCTTTTCCGAATACCAGCTTGTATGGTGACATAACAATTGGAGTTTTAAATGCTGTGCGGTACACCCATAATGCATCATCTAGCTTCTTTGCCCAATCAGTCCTTGTCGCATTCATTGTCTTGGTTAGGACACATTTGATTTCCCGGTTTGACACTTCAACTTGCCCGCTCGACTGTGGGTGACAAAGGTGGTCACCTTATGGCAAACTCCATACTTTTTCAACAGCCGTGCGGATGCTCTGTTGCAAAAATGGGTTCCACCATCACTGATTATAGCTCTCGGGGTGCGAAAACGTGTGAAGATATTTTTCTTTAGAAAGCCTGTCACCCCATTTGAATCATTGGTTGGGAGAGCCACAGCTTCAACCGATTTGGAAACATGGTCAACTGCCACCAGTATGTATTTGTTACCATACGAGCTGCCGAATGGACCCATATAGTCAATCCCTCACATGTTAAATACCTCTACCTCTTGAATAGTAGTCATCGACATCTGGTGACATCGAGATACGTTGCCTGTCCTTTGGCACTTATCACAACTTTTCACCCAAGCATGGGCATCCTTGAACAGAGTTGGAAAATATAAACCTGATTCCAAAACCTTACCCGCTGTCCTAATTCCTCCAAAGTCTCCACCATATGGTGAAGCATGGCAAGTTTGCAAAACAGAAGGTTGATGTTTCTCGGGGATACACCTCCGGATCATGTTATCTACACATATTTTTACAAGTAGAGGTTCATTCTACTAATAATAACGACAATCGCAAAAGAACTTTTTCTTTTGAATTGAAGAGAGTTCACACGGTACATTACCGCTTGCTAATGTCACGACCCAAACCGATGGGCCGCAAGGGGCACCCCATACCTTACTCAATTGAGTACCAATATAACATATCTTTTTATGTCATACCATCATAGATAACTCAATCAGAGTAAATCATGAGGAAATACGAACTTATACATATGAAGTACGAGCGTATAAGACCAAATAACTACTCGCGTACTGAACATAGGCCGACAAGGCCATACAATCTTTTACGTACATGACATCTGTCTACAAGCCTCTAAGAATACATAATTTGCATAAAGGTCGGGAAAGAGTCCCGCCACACCAAACAATACACGTCTAAATCATACTAACCCAACAAGCAACTTCGTAGCAAATGGAGCGCACCATCTTCCGCTGAGCTGATAGCCTACTTGGAGGGCTCTCGAGCTATCTATCAAGACCTGCAGGCATGAAATCCCCAGGCAAGATGGATGTCAGTACGAATAATGTACCGAGTATGTAAGGCACATAAATAAGTACATAATAGACATGGAAGAAATATAGAGTAAATGACTCAACCTGTATGTCTGAATAACTCTGTAAATCATGAAATGCTTATAGTGTCATGCATATGTGTATGAATGTCATGTCGTGCATAAGTATTTGTGTTCATAACATCATCAAGCCTCTGAGGGCATCCCATCATATCATCTCGGCCACTGTGGGCAAATCATCAACGTATACCAGCTGATCAGGTGGTGGTACGTATATAACACCGTAACCTTTTCCTGTTTCCATATACATATATATACATATATATACGCGTATATAACGCCATTTGGTCATGGTTCAATAGCAATTTTACATTCCTATAAGACGTGTAAGAGTTGCTCTACTTGCACAGCTAGCAAACCGGATGATACAATAACAGGTAAAGTAGAATTAGGCCCTAAGAAAGCATACCTGAAGTGAGTTGGAAGCAGTTTCAGGTGCAACTATGGTGGCTCCTCTATCGATGGTTTCACAGATGGTGTTGTTCTTTCTTTTAAGTGTAGGGGCTTGAACTGGGGTTCCCTTTTTTCCAGAACGCTTGACCTTCGAGAGCCATGACCCAGTCTGCCAATTCCTCACCAACCATATTTTCCAGATTCATCAAGAAGGATTCTAATGGATCCCTGACATTAATAGTCTCATCCTTCTCTTGTAGTATTACATCTACGGACTCCACTAGTGAGCAATTGGCAAATTTGCTAGGTCTCCTCGTAGATTGTTGAACATTGAATATTTTCTCTACATTGTTCAACCTCATTTTCAATTCTCCAGTCTCGCAATCAATTAATCCTCTCCTAGTGGCTAAAAACGGTCTTCCCAGAATGATTGGTATCTCTTCATCCACTTGATAGTCAAGCATGACTAAGTCTGCAAGGAACACAAATTTCCCCACTTGAACAAGCACATCATCAAGAATTCATGTCGGTCTTTTGATTGTGCGAACAACCAGTTGCAGTAACATTGAGGTCGGTCTAGCTCTGCCAATGCCTAGTTTTGTATAGATTGCCAAGGGCTTGAAGATTATACTGGCTCCCAAGTCACACAATGCTTTAGCAAAAGCATAACTCCAAATGGTGCATGGGATAGTGAAACTACCTAGATCAGACACCTTTTGAGCTATAGGCTTGTCACTGCCACGCTGTAGGTCTGCGTCAGAGTTACAGTAGACACGTCCTGGAAGTCAAAATTTTGCGACATCAGGTCCTTCATCATTTTTGCCTACCCTGGCATTTCCCTCAAAGCACCCATCAGTGGAATATTCAATTGAATTTGTCCGAGCATTTCCATGAATTTCCTGTATTGATCATCTTTCCTTTGCTTTGCCAACCTCTAAGGGACTGGTTCGGGAGTCAACCTCTACCCACTACTTTGTGTCTTTTCTGTGCTGGGAGCTTTTTCTACCACCTATTCTGGGAGTTGTTCACCTTTCTTCTCCTTACCCTTGTCAACCTGCGCCTGCTCGATTACAACCTCGGTCAGCCCTGCTGACTCATCTGTCTCTAATGTAACTAGAGTAACTGGAGTAGTTGGCGTTGTCTCTCTCCTAGATTGAGAAATTTCTTGCTCCTTGTCTAAATCTCTTCCATTCCTGAGACTCGCTGCCATGAGTTGATTTGGATTTTGCTCCTTTGGATTATTGTTTGTATCAGCAGGCAATGTTCCTTGTGGGCGATTGTTCAAGGCCATAGATAGCTATCCTAATTGAGTTTCAATGCCTTTGATTTCTGAATCATTTGTAGCTAACTTCTCTTGCATCTATCTATTTTTCCAATGAGTTGTTGCAGCATACTCCTGATTTCGATCATGTTACTGTCCTGCTGTTGATGAGGTGGTTGGTAGGCCAACTGTTGCTGGTGTTGCTGATTATAGCCCTGCTGCCTTTGATAAGGCACGACTTAGCCTTGTGGTCGTGCTCCTCCTGGATTGGGGTTGTGCTGTGGCTAGTTTGGTCTGTACTACTGGTTTGATGTTGGTCCCCATTACTTCCCACCTTGACTCTAACCTCCAAAATTAAGACATAGTTTGTGTCTTTTTTGAAACCCTAGTTGTCATTATCTCAACTCCACGAGCACATATATGACTGGTTTATGCAAGGAGTGCATAAGCCTCAATTTGTGGTATCAACAATGTGCACCTGTTTCGTACCTATCTCATCGATTTTCTTTGTCAACAAGCTCATCTGAGACATGAGAGTGGCTATGTTTTCTGCATTTCTGTTATTTGGGTCAAAAGCGATAGATGCACTATTGGGGTGAGTGTTGCGTCTCTCGTCATGCAGCCTAAATTTTGAGACATCTTGTCAAAAAGAATCTTACACTCTATGAATGTTTTGCTCAAGAATGCACCCCCCGGCAGAAGCATCTACATTGGCCTTCCGACTGTCAACCAAACCCGTATAGAATCTCTGTCCCAGCATCTGATCCGGAATGCAATGGTGAGGACACTTCACCAATATACCCTTAAACCTCTCCCAGATTTCTTGCAAAGTCTCAGTCGTTTTCTGCCTGAAGTGCAATACCTCATCAATCTGCCTCACAATTTTGTTGGGTGGATAAAACTTGTTTAAGAACTACTTGACTAGTTCCTCCCAAGTAGCAATAAAGTTTATTGGGAGCGAATTCAGTCAAGTTTGAGCCTCCCCAATCACTGAGAATGGGAACAGTAATAATTTGATTACCTCAGGAGTCACATTCGGCTGTCTTTGAGTGACAGATATTGATAGAAAGTTCTTCAGATGTTGTTATGGCTCTTCGATGTATGACCCAGAGAACAACCCTTTATTCTGCAACAGGTGCAGCATGTTGTTGGTAATCTTGAATGTCTCCGCTAGTATCTGAGGAACCGCAATTGCTGTGGCCAGGTTATCAATAGTTGGTTGCGCCCAATCTTAAAGAGTAGCTTCTGGCACAAGAGGTGCTACCACTCTGACGTTTGGGTCATCTCGATCATTCATGTTGTTCCTGTTGACGTTATCTACGTCACCCATTTCAATTTCAATTTCAATTTGTTCATTTTGTTTTAGCTGTTTGCTCTTCTTGTTAGCCCTTTTCAATGTTCGGAATGCTTTCTCGGGATCTGAAAGTCCTTCAAAGAGTTCACCAATTCTCAAAGAGCTTCTAGGCATGTACCTGAGTCATAGAAGAGTTCGAACGTGAGAATTTCAATGGAAATATTTTTAACACCACAGAAAATTGATCTAACTAATAATCCTAGCAATTCTTCCAAGTGAAAATTGATCTAACTAATAATCCTAGAAATTCTTCCAAGTTGCAATAAATAACACCGTTAGTTCCCGCCAACGACGCCAAAATTTGATCACGCCCAACTATGCCTTATAGAAAGGACTATGCGGTCGCTTCAAATATAATCTGGTTTAAGTTCGGAGTCGAATCCCACAAGGAACTAACCTATTTACTACAACTTTTACCACTGCTAATGATAAGCTCAAAAAATTTCCGGATGCATGATTTTTAATGGATAATGAGTAGAATTTAGTTAACTAAGGAAAAATGACAATGAAACTCGCAATAATCAAGAATAGAGTTGAATTCAATGGTAAAATAGTGTAGTGTGATTGATTTACCCAATTGTCGGATTAATTCCTTACACGTTAGCTATGATCTCGCCATAATACTATTTAAGAAATATGAGTTCTGGGCTACCGCAATTATCTCTCGATCAATTACGATAATTTACTAGAAGCATTCTTTCAAACTACTCTAGTTAACAATTTCTGCAACTCAGAAGTATTCCATAAAAGCTTCGTTATCTCTAACCCTACTTTTAAATTCAAGTAATTAATCTCCTAACTTACCTGAAAGTGGTGTTGTTCAACAACAATCTAAACAATTGTTCTTTCTCAAGCAACACAAGATAACTAGACACGATTAATCAAGGGCCCTTTCAATTAATCACAAGACAACATGTAGTTTAACAATCATAGAGTAAAAACGGCACAATTATATCAAAATAGAGTCAAGACTTCATCCAACAATTGGTTCCGTCAACCCTATATGACGGGTTTAGCTACTCATACTAAGAGATACAAATTCAGTATAAAAAGTCATTATCAACAATGGAATTAAGAAGAAGAAGAAAAAAACTCTAAGGAAAATCTCTGTCTTTCTTCCGTGTTCTTGCCTTCATAATCTCTCTAAAAACAGCTATCCCTCTCTTTTGGATAAATTAGGCTTCATATAGGTTTAGGTTAGTTTCCCTAGAAGTTCCATAATTGACCCTGGGTTATTATCTTTCGTCAGCTCGTCCGCGGCCGCGGATTGGACCGCATATCTAATTGCGGATTTCGCCAATGGTTTTGTCCGCGGCCGCGGATCTGACTGCAGAGCTGACACTTGCTTTTCTTTCTCCTTTTTAACCGTGCTATCATCTGATTGGCCTTCCATGCTCCATATTGACTCCAAAACACTCTTTAGCTTCCTCCTATCTCGGAGTGGCTCCTGCAAAACGTAAAAATCTTAATTAGAGCATTTTGTTATCTTTTAACATTCAAACAAAGATGAAGTGCGGCCAAATTAGTGTGTAAATAGTATATAAATTGCATTATTATCGTCTACTATCAACTGCCCAAAGATTTGCCAAGGATATCTTACAAATGAGCTAGGTTCAGAATTAAATGGCTTGGGGTCAAAAACATGAAATTCCAAAACTGACCAGATTTCTGCCTAGATTTGTGAATCGCGTTCGCGAAAATAGGCTTGCGATTGCGAATTGTAATGCTGTAAAGCGTTGTGATCGCAGACCGTATCACACATTTGCGTTGAGCATTTGAGAGCAGTTAACCAACCTCTTCTTCGCAGAAATACCCTTGCGTTCGCGATGTATTGTTTCCTGGCCTTCTGCGATCGCGTGTCAATGTTTGCGATTGCAAAAGCGTTATCTTAGAGAAGTCATTTTTCCTCAATTTAACACATTTTGACTTGGTTTCTGCCATATCTCCTCAAAATCACTTAATACCTGAAAAATGCCAATAAACCTCTATAAATGCCTTAGTTTCTCAACAAAATCATACAAAAGCCTAAGTATCAACAAGAGATAAGTTGATAAAATACCAACTTATCATTGTTGTAGGTAAATTCTACGAGCGGCAAATGATCATCCCATCTACTATTGAAGTCAAGAACACAAGCGCGCAACATATCCTCAAGCGTCTGAGTGGTCCGCTCTGCGTGCCCGTCGGTCTGTGAGTAAGGCCCCGTGAAATTTTTTCTCAAAAACTCGAAAGCTCATAGTGCCAAATTAGGAATATGTGTTAGCAATTTGTAAAAATTCTTCGCGGAAAGCAAGCTCGCCGCTGTTTGGACCCTTTGGGTTGTCCTTTGCATTAAAAAGTTAAGGAATTATGTTTTCTAAAAAAGCGCATTTCTGCGGTCCACTATGCGGTCGCATAATAGCAATACGGACCGCATAGTCGTCGCAGAGTCAGGTAGTTTGATGGTTAATCTGAGGTAAACTATGTGGCCAATTATGCGATCGCATAACCAATATGCGGGCCGCATAGTCATCGCATAATCCCCTTGGAATTTTGTAAGGGGCAGTTCTACGGTGCAATATGCGACCGCAGAATAGGTATGCGGACCGCATTTTTGTCGCATACCCAGACAGTTTGTTCAGGTTTTTGGACCATTTTTGCGGTCCATTTTGCGGATTTCTAACTTTTAAAACCCGACCCCATCCCATTAAAAACACCCATTAGAAGCTTCTGAACTTTGGCGACCCCTCATAGCATATAAACGGTTGGGTCCTCCTTAACTCTTGTGCACCACCCTTGCTGCACCACGCCTTGCGGGTGCTGTGGTGCCTCGACCTGGAGGAGGTGCTGCGGATGTAGTGGCTGCAGAACTGGCTGGTTTTGCCATACCCCTCTGCACACTCTAGCGGGACGAATGATAATCCCTCTGAATGTGACCCTTGATACCGAACCTGTAGCATATGGGCTGGTCCAGAAGCAGGCCCCAAATTGCATCTTCCCACACCTAGGGCCTGAGGGCCTCCGCTGCTACTGAAATCTCCAACCAGGCCAACCCTGCTAGTAGGACCCCCTATTGCCCTGGCTAGGCCTAAAACATCTCTATTGCTGCTGACTAGGCTCCGATGGCTGTGCACTAACCAAAGAATGAGCAAAGGACTGGGATTGCCCTGACGACCCTCACATAAACGGTGACCTGCCACCACCACCACTAGATATACCACTAAAGTTGCCTTCTGACCAGGCCTTGTTACTACCTTTTCTCTCCATTTCTTCAATTTGCAGGTATATGTGGCTTGAGCAAATGCCACCATCTTACTATAGTTCATATCAGAATTCAAAGCAGTTGTAGCAGCCTCATTAATAACTAAGGGGTTGAGGCCCTGCACAAACCGACACACTCTAGCCTCCATAGAGGGCAACATGTAGATGACATACTTTGACAGGAGCACAAACCTCATATGATACTCCCACACACTCATACTACCCTATTTTTTAAAAAAAAATCCACTAGGCATAGTGCCTAGGGCTGATTTTCATATATAAAACATAAAGTACAACAAAGGAGGGGGGCATAAACCTGACCTCGAGAAATATGGTACAAGGACACCTGATTATCCAACTATGATATTCAGGTGAGACCTGTATGATATGATGAGTTAGACCTATAATGATGATCCTATTGACTATCCCACAATGGTAGCCAATTGGATATACAAAACCATAATGATGTGAACCTAGGTCAACTATACAAAAAGTACAAGAAAACCTAATTCTACCATAGAGTTGGTTTGGAAGTTTGTCTTCCATATACATAAAATTCTACACCAAACAACATGTAAAAAGTCCCTAGAAAAATATGCAAAAACCATGTGATGTTTGAGGGAACCATCTTCAACTTTGCTTTGACATTGGTGCCAAAGAAAGCCAAATTGAAGATGGCTAACAAAAGGGGGCCAAGATGTTGGGCTTGTGTTTTGATTGTGCTTGAGATTCTTGACAGAAAAGAGGGAGCACTGTCCTGAAATGTTGACAACTGGATCCCTGCATTCAATCAGCAACACTTTGGTTGAAAACTGCTGGAGACTGAACTGCAGAATCTGAGCCAGCTTGCTAATCTGAAATTGTTGTGAGTGTTGGGTTGTCATTGAAATAGTTGAGAGTGAGTAGGTGAGAAAGATTGGAGAGACTGTGATCAACTGATAGATTTTCAGCAAAATGAGCATTAAGAATACTGATACCACTGTCTAAAAAGTCATCAGTTGATCCAGTGAACTCCAAATACCTGCAAAAGACAGCAAACATGTTAGTGAATGGGGGCTCAAACTCCAGGTTCTTGTGGGTTCTGGAGTTGAGTCTGGGGAGAGGGGAGCAATTGTGATCCATGTTCTAAACTCTGATTGCAGGTTTATGAATAAACTGCAATCAATAGTATAGATGCTCATGAAGAGAGGAGAACCATGGATTGAAAGACTCTGACTGCAGGTGTTAAGGAAACTGCAGAACTGGTGGAATGCTGCATCACCTGCAGCTAGGAAGGGTGAGTGTTGCTGCAGATTTGTGAGAACTTACTGTGGGAGGGGTGAGAGAGCATCAACTGGTTTGGTTCTGAGAAAGTGAACATAAGGGATGTTAACATCACTCTCAGGAACCATACCAGTTATGTGAATAAGGAGAGGTATGAGGTATCTGCTGAACCTGAAACAGAATCAAAGTGTAACTGGGCAGAATTGTCCAGTTTTTTGGAACAGTTGTGATTGAGGGGTTCAGAAGGATGTGTTTTGTGGAGAAACAAAAGGATGGGAGGCTCATCTAGGTTCTTGTGGGTTCTAGAAGCCTTGAATTGGTGGTAAATGTGAGCCTTGGTGGGAACAGTTTTGAGGAAAATGTTTTCCTGTAGTTGATGTGTATCAGGGGTTTTTTGGTGATGTATGGTGTGGAAAGGAGGTGTGCTATAGTGGGGATAATCTCTTTACATTTGATAAACTATCAGAACTGTCAATATCTGATAGTTTATCAATTTGTTGAGGGTAAACTGAAACAAGAAACCTGCAAAAAAGTAAACAAAGTTAGTGGAAATTTTGGCATTTCTGCCCCTGTTTCCATTGCTTCTGTTTCTTTGTTATTTCTGATTGGTTGCCTTCAAGGTGTTGTTGTTGTTGCTAATTTCAGGCACTTGGATTGACATGAAGAGGTGGTTAATTTTAGAAAGGGCAGATCAGTCTGCTGTTTGCTGAGACACTGTCTAATGCTGACTGATTTTTTGGACAAATTTGTAGGGCTCCCTTTCTGAATCTATATTAGCCATAACCATGGGAAGAGGTATTAGGAGAATGGGAATGATTTTGGAGTTGGTTTGTCAGCTTGTGTCTGAAGGCTGGGATGCCAGATTTATCCACGAGGATTTGACCTCTGATGTGGGAAGGGAGGTCCTGCAGGTTATTGTAGTGAGTAATGTTGTGAAGATCATGGATAAGTTTTGAGAGGGAATCTGCAGGAGCATTGCCTTCTCTGTAGACATGACTGAAGTAGATGGATTCACACTGCTGGCAAAGCTCCTTGAGCTTATGAATGTGCATTGCAATGGTCCAAGGAGGAGTTGCAGAAGAGGTTAACCAGTGGATCAGAAGAGCAGAATCAACTTCCAAATGGACTTTGGAAAAACCATTGTCAATGCACCACTTGACCCCTTAAAAAGCAGCTTTAGTTTCAGCAAGGTTATTTGTTCCTTCACCTAAGGGACTAGCAATGGCATGAATGAAGTCCCCTTGATGATTTCTGATGATGGCCCCAGCTCCCATTCTTCCTGGATTACTCAAGTCACTTCCATCACAGTAAATTTTGACAAGACCAAGGGTAGGTCTTTGCCAGCAGACCTGGGTGGTTTTGGTGAGAAAATTCAGACTATCAGTTAAGGTGCAAATCCCAGACCATTCAGATGGCCAAGTGATGTTAGGGTAAGTGGTTTTAAGGAGAAGGTTAATGTCAGAGTTAATGGAGAAAACAACTCTGGCCATGGAAGAATGTTTGGTGCCATATTTTGCTCCACATCTATTCTTCTAGAGATTCCAGCAGATGATAATAGGGAAGGTGTCCAAGAGCAATTTGTGGATTTCATTTCTGGGCTTTTGAATCCACCATTTCATAAGAAGGTTTTGGAGTGGCATTTCTTCAAAAAGGAAACCAGCAGGGCCAGTGAAAATTTTCCAAACAGCCTTAGCAAAATGGCCTCTGCTGAAAATATGGTCAACAGATTCAGCTTGGGAATTAATGCATCAAACACATCTGTTGACAGAAGGGGGTCCACACCTGGCTACTCTATCATTAGTAGGAAGTTTATTCCTAAGGGCTCTCCATAGGCAAAAGGACCATTTGAAGGGATTGGCCTTTTGGTTCTAACAACCTCCCAAGCAGATGCACAGGTAAAGGTACCAGAAGCATTGGGTTTCCAAATTGGCTGGTCAAGGATTTGGGAGTTTTGGTAGATAGGGATTTGAAGAATGGTGGGGATCATGTGGGCAGGGGCATGATTGTTGAGCATCTGCAGGTCCCATTGGCAAAAATTCCAAAACTGAGAGACCTTGATTTTACCAGGCCTACCACCCTGAGTTCTGTGGTTAGCAAGGTTGCTAGTACCTAGCCAATTATCCCATCAGAAAGAGGAATTCCCAGAATGAAGCTTCCAATAAATGTGAATCTCAGCCTCTTATTTGTTGGACTTCATCTTCTTCCATGCTTGGGACTCACTAGAGTCCCACTTTTTTGAGACTGGATGTGATCTTTGACAGTATTTTGCAGTTAAGAAACTGCTCCACAAAGATTGTTTTGTTCTAAAGCACCACCATTGTTTGAATTCAAGGGATTTGCATATGTCTTCAATGGATCTGAAACCTACTCCACCTTCATCCAGAGTGTTTGCAAATTTGTGCCAGGAGGCCTAGTGGTACTTATTTTTGTTCTGATCCATACCCCAGAAAAAATTGGAAGCAAGCTTTTCAATTTGTTTAATCACAGTTTTGGGTGGGAAAACTGCAGACAGAAGGTGAATGGGAAGAGATTGGAGGACATTCTTGATAAGGGTAGCCCTGCCCCCATGAGAAAGGAGCCTGCCTTGCCCCCCTCTAATTCTACTAAACACTTTAGAGATAATGGGATTGAAATGAGTGATCCTTTTCCTGCCAATATAGAGAGGGCATCCTAGGTATGTGATAAGGGACTCTTTCTAGGAAAACCCTGTAATCTGCTGAATTCTTCTTATGGTATTTGGAAATGCACATGGGGATATCATGAAATGGTTTTTGCTTTTGTTGATCAACTGGCCAGAGGTGTGCTCATATGTCTGAAGGATGGTCATGATCTTTTTCAAAGAGGCTCTGCCACCAGAGGTAAAAATGATAATATCATCAGCAAAGCTAAGGTGTGTGACTTGAGGACCTCTTTTCTCCATATAAATCCATTAAAGAACTGATCATGAGAGAGGTTATTAAGTAATCTGGAAAGGAGGTGCAAATGTTTCAAACTCTCAAACTCAGCGGTATGGGCTGCTTTAGTCTCGGCAGGCAAGAAATGGTCGATAAAGGCACCAACAAACTCACTCCACCTTGCCAGAGGGCTCCCCTCCACACGGGACTCCTCATACTCGACCTCGTTCTACTCCTTAGCGGGCTTCCATCATCATCCCCTCCTCCGGTATCAGGATTCGACTCTGAGGTCAACGCAGCAGTCCCAGCAGTGGCTCGATGCTCGAATGACCTGGTTTTCTTCGCCGCAGGACGGATAACAGTTGCCTTGCTTTTTCTCTTCTTGCTCGTGTTAGGCTCCAAGGTCCCTGCTTCACCATCAAGGGGCGGCCTTATCTGCATATTTTCGCCAAGACCTGCACCAGCACAGTAACCACAATACGCTTTCGCTAAGGGCTCAGAAAAGAACACAAACTACGAAGCATATGCGGTAAAAAAGCCTCTCCCTGATTCTTGGCCACCCAACGGTGCTTAGCCAGGCCGGTCCAAGACCAAACAGAATATGGGAACTTCTCACTAAACCGTCCGATCCATCCCGACAAATTCGGAATCACCTCCGGGTGCCAAGCGGCGGCTGCAGAAAGCACAAAGAGATTATTATGTCAAAAGGAAGAGTAGTTGGAAAGCGGCTAAGGGGAAAATTGCTTATGTCGGTTCCACCTCTCCGGGAAGGGCATCCTCTAGGCCGGGATGACATCTGAGGTCCTTACTCGGATAAACCTGCTCATCCATCGTCGATCCTTTCCCTCGTCGACGCTCGTAAAATTGCTTTTTTGGCCCGATGGTGGAGCCTGATTAGGCCTCGATACAATTGAGGGCTATACATCCCGATCAGATGACTGAGGGTGAAAACCTCACCCTCAACCCCTTCAATGAAATGATGCAGCATCTGCACTATCCTCCTAAAAGAAGGGTAGATTTGACCAAGAGTCACTTGGTATCGATCGTAGAAGTCGAGGATAACCGAGTCGATCTCTAGGAGAGGAGACTCGACAGATTTATCAGGGCCCAAGGTGAATGGGTAGGTGTATACATGAAGGAAGCCAACCTTAAAGTTAGTTATATTTTCATTGGGGCTGGGAATCTCCACCTCCACTGCCTCGATCCATCGACAGTCTTTCCTCACCTTGCTAATGTCGGTCACGATGCTAACGTATCGGGACACGTGCTCGCACCGGCTCGACATAGAAGAAGTAGCATCGACATCAAAATCCTCTGACGTGTCAAGATCAGGTGGAGTACATTGTTCCAAAGAGGGAATCGCTCTAGTTTCTTCCTTAAATGACTGGGACGACAATGCAGTGTCGCCCCGTTGGGGAACCGTCCTGGAGTTCCTAGCCATATCAATGATAAAATCCTTCTGTGAAAAGATGAAAGATTGACAAAATACAAAAATTCTAACTCGTGGGCTTGTAAGTGGGGTGAATGTAGGAAGTGTCTAGAAACTGGTGCATTTACAGGAATCGCTGAGGGAGCGGAAAGGACGAGCCAATGGCAGTTCGTGGGTTTCTTGATAACCGCATCTGACGGCGGCCTTGCACAGCTCTCTGGGGCATGGCATTGAATGCTCTTAGACGGTTGACGTCACGGCAATGATGACCTCGAGACGATGGTTCAGAATCGTTGCCTATTATTTTATTCTAGGAAACGCGGAGACTATTTGTATGCGGTAAAATCAGAGGACATAATTTCTCGCTATCAAGCCATCTCGAAAGAATGCCTCGAGACCCCGAGGGCGTGGAGCCACGACCGAGTCCCCTCCCTCGGGTCTCGTCGAGGCCCGACTCGACGAAGACAGAGGTCGAGGCCAGAACAGAAAGGGAAGTTCCCAAGGCACACAACTAAGTCTGACAGAGCCGGCCTATCCAGAGCCTATGCGGAAGCATTACGTCTAAACTTCCCATCTCCATACTTTACAAATAATCCATGTTTTAATATAGCCGGGTTCCCCTCCTATATAAAGGAAACCCATGCTACTTTGTAAGGATTTGATGTTGCTCCAACTATTCTCCACAAGATCAATAATATCTCTCTCTCTTTTCTCTCTAACTTGCTTGTTCTTATTAGCTCGAGGCCACTCTTTGCGCTTATTGCTTTCATACTTGTTCTTCATTTATTATGTGGTATTGGCCATAAAGAGCCTTGGTTGATCATATTTTAACTGTTGCCCCATTCCTGACTACCCCCAATAGCTCGAGATCGAGCCCAGGTACTGGCCTCGAGGTCCTCCATCGGCCAGTCCGAAGCCATGGCAGCAAGCCCCCCGGTTTGATCATTGCCCCATTTTACCTCGTATCAAATTGTTGAACTTCACATTCTAAGCATCACCTACTCTAACAACCAGCGTAAAAATAGATCACGTACTTTTAGAATCCCATTTACAAATTTAATTGTTGTTACTATTTTCATGGTAAAAAAGCTTCAACTTGAGGAATCATGAATTGAACATCCGCCAACTGAATCCCTACTTGTTTGTGATGCCGAGATAAATATGGAATTGGAGTAAAGCGGTGCAATGGAAAAGATGGTTGAAATTGACAGTAGTACGTGGAAAAAAGATGACGTCAAAATCCGGAAAAAGTTCCAAGTAGGGAGGTTGATATATCATTCCAAGCATTTTCATCTTTGATATTGCAGGGTGATATGGAAATTGAGCCATGTGAATCCGTATGGGAGTGCAAAGAAGAAAGACAACAACCATACATCTTGCAATTTGAAAGTTCAAAAATGCAAAAAGACAGTCCTCAAAATAAAGCGAAGTGTCACGACAAAAAAATCCAACTAGTCGTGATGGCACCTAATCCAACCTGCTAGCCAAGCCAACTGACAACTATCCAATTTATCAAAAATTAATAAGCTAGAAATGATAATACAACTGCTTTTATGCAAGACCTTCCCAAGGACTGGTAATACAAATAATGAGCTCCTATGATTTAGAGTTTATAAAGCTAGTATAAAATAAATACGTCATCTGTCCGAATTATACATAAACAGAGTTTTCATAAGTCTAGAGCTACCATGAGCAAGAGGCAGCTATAACCGGGATACAAGTATGTCTTCAATGCTAGCTGCCGTCATATACAACAACGTTAGCATCCTAATCTGAACGCAAGGTGCATAAGTGTAGTATGAGCTCAGCCGACCCCATGTACTCAATATGTAACAAACATAACCTTGGGTTGAAAGTAGTGACGAGCTGGAACAAAGGTCGGAGTCCAACTGTAAGGCCCCGGAAAATTTTGCTAAGTAAATTAGGATTTCGTGGTGCCGTGTAGGCTAATTATAATGTTTTATGTGCTATTAACATGATGGGAATCAATTGGATTTGTCAAACAAGTGTATGAGTCATATATTAAGTAAGGTGGGGTCCAAGGAGAGGCCTAAGTGTAAGCCAAATGGAAAAAATTTCATAATAGGCTAAGATTCCAAAGGTACTTGCACTAGTCCATACTTTGAACAAGAATATCTAAATATTTATAAGGTTTAATGTGATGAATAACCTTTCAGATGAAAGGTCTTTGAGTCTAGTTTCTAACGCTTCAAACCGTTCATCATTTGGACATTCCTACACAAAGTTATGATCAAATTACCAAAGGCTGGAAAAGTGCGATCCTGTGTCAGATATGCGATCGCAAAAACCCTTATGCGGTCCGCATAACCAATCTGCGATCGCAAATATGGTCGCAAATTGGACCACTGTAGCCCAGTTTTTGGCACCGAGTTTTGCGACGCGTTTGCGGCCAGCATACCCATTCTGCAGTCCATTATGCGACCGCAGACCCGCATTCGGAGGGTTAATCTTCCTATTTTTATAACCCGACCCATTTTAATATATAGTTTTTGGGGCTTCATTTGGGGTCATTTTTCCACTGATTCTAGAGAGAGTTGAGAGAGTTTTAGGGAGAGAAGGAGGAACCCAACATTCAATCATCCAGTCTTGCATCAATCTTTAAGAATCAAAGAACCCAATTACAAGTTCTTCATCTAAGAGGTAAGATTCTATACATTAGGCTTTAATTTTGAGTTTGGGGTATAAGATGGGTTATTGAGGTATGATTCTTGGGTTTAATACTATTATGTATTCAAGCATGTACAAAGTAGGCTTGTGGAAAGATTGTTGAACATAAATAAGTAAAGATTGGGTTGGGGAATGAAGGAAACCTTGTAAAAGAGAGTTGAAATCAAGATGCTCAACTAGTATTTGATAAAATGCTCAAATGAGCTGAAACCATGAATACCTTCCTAATTTGTGTTGAATTTTTTTATGTCTCAAAGTAGATTGGGATTGCTAGAATTTCCGGAACGTCGTAGTAACTTAAGGAAAGCTTAAACAAGGTATGTATGGCTAAAACCCCGTCTTCTAGAAATTGAGCTTCGTCGGTGTTTGTGTAAATATGGTGGGATTAAAGTGAATTGTGGTATTGATTGTTGTTTCACATGAATTTGGGATGGCAACCTTATATGCGTGATAGATGTGTCTTAATATGATAAATGTGCTATTCTTGATAACTTGAAAGGGGTGCAAGGAATATAAATCATGTGTTGGAATGCTTAGACCTTAAATTTGAGTTTGAAGCTGCATATATTGTGTTATCCATGTGAAGTCTCATCTATGCTTACAATCCTAAATGCTATTGAGTGCCCATATTTCCCTAAATTGCAAATCTATCTTTGAAACTGGGAATAATGTGAAGTGGCCTAGTGCCAAATGTATGACGTGATAGCTGTGGTCCCAAGTGCCTATGAATTGGTATATATGAAACAAATATTGAATTGAGATGAGTGATGGAAAAGGGAAACACCTCGGTAAGGCGGCCTAGCCGATCGGGCCGTGATCGGACGCCATGATATATATACACGTGGTGGAAATGTATTGATAAGTGAAACTGGAAAGTATGAATGAAGTAATGGTAACGTCTCCGGAAGACGACCTAGCTGATCGGGCCGTGATCGGACTCCGCTCAAGAAAGCGGTGGTATTGTGAATGATGATGAACAGTATTAAAAGCCCCAAACTAAAGGCTATGGAAACATGATGTGAAAATTGTATGGTTCTTTTATATTGATAATGTTGTGATCATTTAAAGCTTTTGAGTTATACTTGTTATTTCCTTATTTTTGTATGAAAGTTCTTTCTAACTAGATGGTGTTTAGTTATACATACTAGTGCTATTAGATGGCACTAACGTCCATTTTGCCGGGGGCGCTACGTCTTTTAATGGATGTAGGTATTTCTATTGCAGGCAGTGTTGGTTGCAGCTAGTGCCGCATCATCCTTTCAGCTGACTTGGTGAGCCCCACTTCGTTTCGGGGTCCTGTTTCATCTGTTTATCATGTACTTTGTATTTGAGGTATAGCCGGAGCCTTGTTACCGGCATTTTCATATTACATTACTCTTCAGTTGTGTTTAGAGGCTCCGTAGACAGGTTGTGGGTAGTGCCGGCTATTGGAATTAAAGTAGAAATATTGATGTTTGGCAAAGATTTATGAAACTTGTAATATTTTGATAATTATGATTTAAGCTGCTAATGGAAATGAAATGGAAGTTGTTAATGAAATACTCACTAAGTATGATTAATGGAGTCCACCTCCTATTTATTCATGAATTAGTTTGGGTAGAATGAAACCTAACAGGCTTGCTCAGTCGGGTTCACTCGGTTGAGCGTCGGTCTCGCTCCTCGGATTTTGGGGCGTGACACCAACACTAATAGCCAACAACAGTTCATAACAATATAATAATAATGTTACAACAATACTCGGATATAAGATGCTCAACTCGTTCGCTGCTACGAAAAAATAGGCATTCTTTTCAAGTAGAACAGTGAAAATCCCTTTCTTTTACCAAAATCACCAAAATTTGAGTAGGTTTGTAAAATTGAGATTTTTCCCAAATGGTTTTAATAGGTAAATGTTTCATTTTCAAATGGCATGAGGAAAATACATCTCCATACCTATATGTCAATGTGGATGTCGAATGCAATAAAACTCAGTGATAAAACCATATGCATACTCTTAGAGTATCAATTCACTCAATCCTCCAGTCACTCAGTCCTCCCAATCACTCGGCACTCGCACTTAGTAGGTACATGCACTCACTAGGGTGTGTACAGACTCCGTGGGGGCTCCTTCAGCCTATGAGCTATAATAAGCCAATTATGGCGTGAACAAATAACATCTGATGCAGTGTGCAACCCGCTCCCATCAGAAATCAATAGTACTTGTTGCAGCATGCATCCCGATCTCATAAATATCCTCAATCAGGCCCTCGGCCTCGCTCAGTCATTAATTTCTCCAGTCTCTCGGGCTCACAATGTCATGAAAAATCAACCCAAAATATAATGATGTGATATATCAATAAATGGTAACATAGACTGAGATATGATGTACGACTGAGTATGTAATTGCAATACAAGAAAATAACTCAACAGCAGAAATGACCTCAGTAGGTCCCAGCAGAATAAGCATGTGGCCTAGACATGATTTTTAACATGGATCTGTATACGATAAAAATCAGAGGGTCCGATTTTGTGATCGTTAAGGCACCTCGTAACGACTGCCCTCAGAAGGCTCAAAGATTTGGCTCGGGGTTCGACCCCGAGGGTTACTAACGCTCGACCACGACACAATGCAAATCGGTGATTATCACGAGAAAGCGGGAAGTTCCTAAGGCCTATGATCAAAGCTGACAAAACCTCGAAGAGAATCAGTAGTCTGCACCAAACTAGCAAATAGCTGTATTAGCTATATTCCTTTGTAATAAATGCAGTTGTACCATATTGGGATTCCCCCTCATATATAAAGGGAACCTTGTCATTTTATAGAAAGCACAATAGAGACAACACAACACACAATATTGAATAGAAGAACATTCTCTGCTCTCCAACTTAAATACATTCTCCTTTGATTCTATTATTCACATTTATTGCTTACATTTATTGTGTTATACTAATTGTTCTTGATTTATTGTTCAATATTGACCATAAAGAGCCTTCATGAAAGCTCTCAAAGCTGTTAGTCCTTTACCGGCTGTCCATAACTTAGCATCGAGTCCGACCTCGAGGGCCCGTATAACCAAGCTCGAGGCCCCGATTCTCAGCCACTCGGTTTGCTTAAACATACTATCTTCAAGCTCTTATCTTATTTTCTAGTCTCATACTTAGCATCTATTGCCTAACAACTAGCATAAAAATAAATCACGTATTTTTAGAACCACAAAATCAAATCTAATTGTTATTACCATTTTCAAGGTAAACAGTTTGGCGCCCACCGCGGAGCTAAAAATAATAGTGGTTGTTTTCTTACTGGTTTACTACATAACGCTTTTTCTTGTCCAAAACATCTTTGATTTAAGGTAAAAATATCAAACTCAGTAAATGCACGGTAGAAAAACGGTCCTGAGGACCATGGAGAGAATGGTGTAGCTGTTCCAGATATTGGTGTACCACCGCAGAACCCTGAGGATGCACCGGGACCAATTCCCGTGGACGTGGTCTCGCGCAATGCCCAACACGTCGACATAAGCTCCCACACCGACATGAGTATATGCCAAGTGAACCAACAAGAAGCTCAGAAAACCCCAACTCGGGAAGAGCGAGAGGTTAGCCTTCACGTCATTTTTGAGATGTTGCAGGCGCAACAACTGGCAATTGATCAACTACGAAGCAGCCAAATAACTCCAAGCACAGCAACACCGGAGGCGGCTCCTCGAGCCGAACAAATACCGGTAAGATCAAGCAATAACGGGTTAGCAGCCGATCCTGATATCATAAAGATGCTCGAGGACCTCATGAAGATGATTGAATCGGGCCAGAAGAAGATAGAAGCCAATGACAAAAAGGTGGAGACCTACAATTTTAGGGTCGATCAAATCCTGGGAGCACCCCCAATCCTGAAGGGTTTGGATTCAAAAACGTTCGTACAAAATCCATTCCCACAAGATGCTGCTCCAAAACCCATCCCGAAGAAGTTCAGAATGCCCGACCTTACGAAATACAAAGGATCCTTGGACCCCAACGAGCACGTCACCGCTTACACTTATGCAGTGAAGGGCAACGACCTAAAGGATGACGAGATTGAGTCCGTCCTACTAATGAAGTTCGGAGAAACACTTTAGAAGGGGGCCATGATGTGGTACCACAACCTCACACCGAATTCAATAGACTCATTTGCCATGCTGGCAGATTCTTTCGTAAAGGCATATGCCGGTGCCATCAAGGTGGCTACAAGGAAATCCGACGTTTTCAAAATCAAAAGAAGAGAAAATGAGATGTTGCGGGAGTTTCTGTGTCTCGCTTTCAAATGGAGCGAATGGAATTACCACCAGTCTCCGACGACTGGGCCGTACAGGCCTTCGCTCAAGGTTTGAATAAGCGAAGCTCGGTAGCTTCGAAGCAGCTGAAGTAGAACTTGGTCGAATATCCCGCCGTGACCTGGTCGGATGTCCACAACCAATACCAATCAAAGATCAGGGTCGAGGAAGTCCAACTAGGAGCCCCCTTAGGCTCAGTATATCCTAGCAGGCTTCTAGCAAAGCAGCCAAAGCCAAACAAGGAAAGGTACCAATCATACACTGAGGATAGAAGAAACGCTCCAAGACATAACGTGGCCCGAAATGACCGAAGGTAGATGAAGGGAAGAATCCTCGGGGACTCCTAAGCAGAGCCGGATTCGACAAACACACAGGACCAACGGAGGCACCCCGATTGTCCGAATACAACTTCAACATTGACGTTTCAGATATCGTCTCTGCCATCGGTAAAATCAGAGAAACCAGGTGAGCAAAACCCGTACAATCAGATCTGTCACAAAGGAACCCCAACCTAGTGTGCGAGTTTCACGGCACGCACGGTCATAGGACCGAAGACTGCAGACAGCTCCGAGAGGAAGTAGGCGGACTACTCAGCAAAGGGCACCTTCCTCAGTGACTAAGCCAAAAATCAATTTCGGGAAAGAGAGGTGAACAGAAAGAATGAAGCTGAAGAACCACAACATGTCATCCACATGATTGCTGGACGAGTCGACATACCACAAGAACCCACCATTAAACGAACAAAAATTTCCATCACCAGGGAAAAGCGAACTCACGGTTACATACCCGAGGACGCTCTCACATTCAGCGACGAGGACATCGAGACCCTATCTCAACCTTATAACGACGCACTGGTAATATCTTTTCACGTAGATATATTTCAGGTTAAATGTGTACTTGTGGATCCAGGTAGCTCGGCCAACATCATCAGGTCGAGGATAGCGGAGCAGCTCGGACTACTCGACCAGATCATGCCCGCCCCTTGAGTCTTTGATGAATTCAAAATGGCGAGCCAAAGAAAGGAGAAATCACCCTCTCGGTCACCGTGGCCGGCACAACCCAAAATGTCAAGTTCCATGTCATCGAAGGAGACATGAGGTACAACGCCTTGCTCAGGAGGCCATGGATACTCTGCATGAGAGCAGTACCATCCACCCTCCATCAAATGATGAAATTTTCGACAAAGGATAGAATAGAAATCGTCTACAGAGAACAACATGCTGCGAGAGAGATGTTCGAGGTGCACGATGCGGCACCGGCATAAACACCTCCAACATCGAAGAAGCAAAAAGATAAGCAAATAGTGAAGAAGCAATAGCAAGCAACTAAAAGAGTAAAGGACCATACCGTGTCCTCGGGGCGAAAGGTTGGAGCATATCGAGGCTCTAAGCGCCATCAACACTAAGGTATAATCATTTCCCTTTTTCATTTACATTAACACTAACCTGTGCGCATGTATCCAATTTGAACAGTCGAAGTGATCCCCAGCTCGAAGACCTTAGGTTTCAAAACATGCGTTGCACTCTTTTCCTTCGATCGGGTTTTATTCCAAGAAGTTTTTTACCGGCAAGGTTTTTAACGAGGCAACATCTGTATGCTACCTAAGGAAAACTCAACAAGTATTCAAGGCTTCTCTTCAATCAACCTCGAATACTGGCGGGCTTCCCCGCGGGAGGTCACCTCCTCGGAAAAGTCAATATGTGCCAAAGAGGGTTTGGATAGGAAAATGATGTATCGGGCCAAACGGTTGAACGAACCGTGTCTGTATAGAATAACCGAGCCTTTGACAACGAAAATGTGTATACTTGTGCCAAGTAATCAAGAAATATTTTTCCCATCAAAACGCTTTACACTTCGAAGAAATCTGCTATTTTTCAAAAAATGGCTCCATAGCTAGAAAATTCCCGAACACTCGGGGACTGACGTCAAAAACTCGAAGTCACATGACCTCCGGGCCAAAAACTTTGAACTAGTCAGCCCTCAATGAGAAAACTCAAAATCTATACAAAAACGGCTCCAGAGCCAAGAAACTCTTAATATCTCGAGGACTGTCGCCGACTGCCACCCCATCAACTTATCGAAAACCCAAGGCTATAAGACCCCATGCGGGCAACCTGGAGCTCGTAAGCCCTTTATAAGGCAAAACCAAAATCTCTAAGACCACAAGCGAGGCATGAACTACACTTGTACCAAGTAACAAAAACTGTAAGACCTCAAGTAAGGCATGTAAAATGTTATATGACCTTACAAGAAGGCATAATACCGGTCTTAAAGCTAAGGCTATATATTCGGACTTGTGAGACCCTTAAAAAGGCATACCCTCGGTATAGACGCCTAAGTTACTTCACTTAGGGAATAAAAGGCTAAGACCAAATACAAATGACTATGGTCATAAGGCTGTACCAGCCGAACTAACGCGACTCGGGGACGCCCCACCATCACTCTAAAATAACAGGCCTTCAATTACTTCGAAAAAACTTCAAAAAGAACCGGTTAATCAGGCTACCCTCGACTTAAGCGAAAGAGCTTCGATCATATCAGCTCCAAACTACAAGCTTTGAAATCATTCAGCCATTGAGCGAAACCTCCCGAGTCGGGCGAACATAAAAACTTCAAAAGTCTTTAACGAGGGAAAAATAAAACCTACACTAAGTGGTCGTTCCGACCCAACGCGTAAGTTCCACTGTCTCCAGCCTACACTAAGAGTTCGTACCGACCCATTTCATAAGAGCCACTATCGCTAGCCCGTAATAAAGGTCGTACCGACCCAATTTGTAAGAGCCACTGTCGCCAGCCTGTAATAAAGGTCGTACCGGCCTAATGTGTAAGAGCCACCGTCGCCAGCCCATAATAAATATCGTACAGACCCAACGCGTAAGATCCTAAGGGCCAGCTTAAAATTCAAAAACATAAGGGTCAATAAGTTCGAGTCAAAATCTGACTCGAAGACTGAGCGGAAACAGTTAACTGAATACGCCTATGGGCAAAGGCGTAAGAGCCACTGTCACTATCGACCCTCGCGTAAGAGCCTACGGGCCTGTCCGATTGTCTGGCCAATCACCGAAAAAACGTACAGATCCTAATGCACAAGCAAATAGAAACTCATGAAAGGAGAAAATCGAAAAGTTTCTTTATATATGCATATATGAAACAACACAAGGCTAAATTTACAAAGTTCTCTAAGAACACTTATATGCGACTAAAATCGGAAAGACCTATTTCACGATCAACGAGACATTGCGCAATTTCACCCCGAGGGGCCAAGGTAATAACTGGGGTTCGAAGTCTTCGAGGGCTCTTCGTGCCCGATGTCATGGTAGAACGAACCGGTGGTTATCACAAGTAAGCGAGAAGTTCTCTAGGAGCAGTATTTTTTCTGACAACGCCTGCACGGACAGCGACAGCCTATGCCAAGCTGATTGAGTGATTGTACCAGCTACTTATTTAATAATTATGCATGTGTCATATGGGGATTTTCCCTCATATAAAAGGGCAGCCCCTATCATTTTGTACAAAAAAAACACAACATATTCAATACAAGAACATTCTTTTTACTCTCTAACTCAAACATACTCTCTATTTGGTTCTATTGCTCACATTTATTGCTTTGCTTACATTTATTATATTTCATAATAGTTCTTCATTTATAGCTCATTATTGCTCATAAAGAGCCGCAATCACAGCTCTCATAACTGTTAATTCTCTATCAACCGCCCACAATCGAGCACCCGACTCGACCTCGAGGCCCCGATTTTCAACTGTTCGGTCTGGTTTCCAAGCTATCTACAAGCTCTTATCTTATTCTCTAAACTTGTCACTTAACATCTATTGCCTGACAACTAGCATAAATATAGATCACATGTTTTTAGAACCACAAAATCAAATCTAATTCTTATTACCATTTTCAAGGTAAATGGTTTGGCCCCACCGTGGGGCTAAAAATAGTAGTGATTATTTTCTTGCTGGTTCACTACATAACGTAAGTTATTTTTCACACTTTTTCTTGTCCAAGATCTTCGATTTCAGGTCAAAATGTCTAACTCTGTAAACACGTACGAAAACGACGGCTATCCCGAAGACCATAGAGAGTATGGTGCGGCTTCTCCAGGCATTGGTACGCCACCATAAAACCCTAAGGCTGCACCAGAACCGATTCCCGTCGATAATGTCTCACACCACACCCAAAGCCTCGGCGTAAGTTCCCACATGAAGAAGAATATACGCCGAGTAAATCAACAAGAGACTCGGGAGAACCTCACCCGGGAAGAAAGAAAGTCAAACAGGGAGAGTGAAGCGAAAAAACCTCAGCACGTCATCCATATGATTATAGGAGGGATCGACGTTTCCCAGGACACATGATCAAGCGGATAAAGGTTTCGGCGGCAATGCAAGGGCAAACCCGGGGTCGTGTATCTGAGGACATCATTGCGTTTAGCGAGGAAAACTTTGAGGCACTGTCTCATCCACAAAATGATGCGCTGGTAATCTCATTTCTCTTAATAACATTCAAATCAAACATGTACTCGTGGATCCACGTAGCTCGGCCAACGTAATCAGATAAATGGTAGTAGAACAACTCGGATTACTCAACCAGGTCATATCTACCTCCCGAATCCTCAACGGCTTCAATATGGCTGGCGAAGCAACAAAAGGAGAGATCACCCTCCCGGTCAGCATATCCGATGCAGTTCAAGTTACAAGATTCCATGTCATTAAAGGAGATGCGAGGTATAATGCCTTGCTTGGTAGGCCATGGATACATAATATGAAGGCAATGCCATCGAACCTGCACCAAATAATGAAGTTTCCTACGAAGAACATAATAAAGATAGTATATGGAGAGCAGTATGCGGTGAAAGAAATGTTCGCGGTCCATGATGAGGTACCAAATTTTGTACTCTCCACCTTGGATGAGTAGGAAAGCAAACATACCCTCGAGGATGACGAAGAAGATTTCCTCGCTCCTAGAACCTTCATCGCCCCCGAAGAATCGGATGCAACGAAGTCGACTATTGATTAACTAGAGCAAGCCATATTAATCGAGCATCTCCCAGATTGTAAGGTATACCTGGGGACGTGATTGACACCTGAACTCATGAAAAAACTCATTCAATTTCTTACTAACAACATCCCTTGCTTCGCTTGGTCCCACTTATACATGACAGGGATCCCGCTGGAAATAACCACCCATCAACTAAGTGTCGACCCCAGATAGAAACCAGTGAAGCAAAAAAGAAGACCCAGTCCGAGGTAAAGCATGTATTCATCAAAGACGAGGTAATGAAACTCCTCAAGATAGGGTTTATTAGGGAAGTAAATATCCCGAACGGTTGGCCAATGTGGTGGTAGTTCCCAAAAAGGGGAATAAACTAAGAATATGCGTAGATTACAAAGATTTCAATAGGGCATGCCCCAAGGACTCGTTCCCTTGTCCAACATCAATCGTTTGATCGATGCCACGGCCGACCATGAAACCCCCACTTTTCTCGATGCCTATTCGGGGTATAATCAAATTCAGATGAATCCCGAGGATCGAGAAAAAACTTTTTTCATCACAATGTATGACACTGTTTACTGTGAAAAGGGTAATAACAATTAAATTTGTTGATGGGACTATAAAAATACGTGATTTATTTTTATGCTAGTTGTTAAGAAGATGATGCTGTGTGTATGAAGTTTAGGGATGACATAACAGCTGAAGATGAGGTAATAATCAAACCGAGAGGCTGACAATTGAGGCCTCGAGCTTGTCGATACGGGGACCTCGAGGTCGATTTCGTGGCTCGATAATGAGCTATCGGGGGCGCTCGGGGTCCCCGTATCGACAAGCTCGAGGCCTGGATTGTCAGCCTCTCGGTTTGATTATCACCTCATCTTTAGCTCTTATTTCATCCCTAAACTTCATACACATAGCATCATCTGCTTAACAACTAGCATAAAAATAGATTACGTATTTTTAGAGTCCAATCAACAAATTTAATTGTTATTACCATTTTCACGGTAAATAGTTTGTCGCAACGGAAAAAATAATAGTGATTATTCTCTTGCTTGGTTTCATTACACAACGCCTTTTCTTGTCCAAAGATCTTCGATTTCAGGTCAATAATATCTGTGTTTACCGTGAAAATGGTAACAATAATTAAATTTATAAATGGGATTCTAAAAATACGTGATCTATTCCCGAGCTAATTTGTTAGGGTGATTGGTATTAAAACGTGAAGTAAGACAGTAAAGATCGAGTTAGCCAAAGCGATAACCGAACCAGTAAGGGGACGTTCCCGGGCGTAGAACAAGCCAGTAGGTACCTCGGAACCAGGCCTCGAGCCTATCTTGTGCCTGCCTATCTCGAGCCTATCGAGGGTAGTCAGGAAGGGGATAACAGACAAAGATATAAGTAAGTAAGGGTCTATGCTATCAATCTTGAGCTAAATGATGAAGAACAAATGAAGAAACAATAAAACGCTAAGGCGACCTCGGGGTCGATGAAGACTGATAATTTAGAAGAAAGAGAGAGAGAGAGATATTATTGCATTGTGGAGAAGTGGAGCAACATCAGTCCTCTACAAGGTAGGATGAGTCCCCCTTATATAGGCGAGGGGGCTCTATAAAGTACATATATATTAATTGCAAGGGTACAAAGATGGGACGGCCTGACGCAAGTCCTCTCAGTAGCCTCTTAGATAGCTCAGACCCGTCAGGTGTAGCCATGCGCTTAGGAGATTTCCTTTCTTATCCTGACCTCGGGCCCTGCTTCCTTCGATTCGGACCTCGACGAGCCTCGAGGCCAGGAACTCGATCGTGGCCTTCCTCCCTCGGGGTATCGGGGAAGGCCTCTATAATGTCTTTGATAGCAAAAATCAAGTCTTCTGATTTTACCGCGTACAGTCTGATTCAGTAAACAAAAATATTGAGAATCACGAAGAGAATGGTGTGGCTGTTCCAGGTATTGGTGAGCCACCATAAAATCTTGAGAATGCACCAGGACTGATTCCCTTGGACGAAGTCTCGTGCGACGCTCGACACGTCGAAATAAGCTCCCACACTAACAGGAGCATACACCAAGGCGACCAACAGGAAGCCCAAAAAACCCCATCTCGGGAAGAACGAGAAGTTAGCCTTCATGTTATTTTTGAAATGTTTCAGGCACAACAGCTGGCTGTTGCTCAGCTGCAAAGTCACCAGAGAACTCCAAGCACAGTAGCACCGGGGACAGCTCCCCCAGCCGAGCAGGTACCGCAGAGTTCAAGCAATAATGGGTCGATAGCCGATCTTGTCATCATAAAGATGCTCGAGGACCTCACCAGAAGGATCGAATCAGGCAAGAAAATGATAGAAGCCAACGATTAGAAGGTCGAGACTTACAACTCTAGGGTCGACCAAATTCCAGGAGGGCCCCCGATCATGAAGGGCGTAGACTTAAAGAAGTTCGTACAGAAGCCGTTCCCACAGGAAGTGGTCCCGAAACCCATTCCAAAGAAGTTCAGAATGCAGGAGCTTTCGAAATACAACGGTACCTCGGACCTCAACGAACACGTTACAGCTTACACCTATGCAATAAAGGGCAACGACATGAGGGATAACAAGATCGAGTCCGTCCTGCTGAAAAAATTCGGAGAAACACTTTCTAGAGGGGCAATGATGTGGTATCATAACTTGGCCCCAAACTCTATAGACTCATTCTCTATGCTGGCAGATTCCTTCATAAAGGCGCATGCCAGGGCCATCAAGATGGCCACCAAGAAATCCGACGTATTCAAAATCAAGCAAAGGGAGAACGAGATGTTGCCCGAGTTTGTATCTCGCTTTCCAATGGAAAGAATGGAACTACCACTGGTCTCCGACGACTGGCGGTACAGGCCTTCACTCAAGGTCTCAATGAGCGAAGCTCGGTAGCTTCGAAGCTGCTGAAAGATAATTTGGTCGATTATCCCGCTGTGACCTGGTCGGATGTTCACAACCGATACCAGTCAAAAATCAGGGTCGAGGACGACCAGCTAGGTGCCCCCCCGGGCTCGGTATACTCAAGCAGGCTTCTGGAAAATAAGCCAAAATCTAACAAGGAAAGATACCAGCCATACATCGAAGATCGGAGAAACGCCCAAGGCGCAACCCACCTCGAAACGATCGAAGGATAGACCGAGGACCAAATCCTCGGGGACTCATCAACAGAGCCGGTTTCGACAGGAACGCAGGACCAGCAGAGGCACCTCGCCTGTCAGAATACAACTTCAACGTCGATATAATGGATATTGTCTTCGCCATCAACAAAATCAAAACGCCAAGTGGCCCGGGCCTGTGCAATCAGATCGTTCGCAAAGGAACCATAACCTAGTTTGCGAATTCCACAACACGCACGGACACATGATCGAGGATTGCCGACACCTCCGGGAGGAAGTGGCCCGGTTAGTCGACAATGGTAACCTTCGGGAATTCCTTATCAACCAAACCAAAAACCAATTTCATGAAAGAGAAACAGCCAAAAAGAACGAGGCGGACAAGCCGCAACATATCATCCACACGATCTTTTAAAACATGCTCTCGGCTATATCCGAATATAGAATCGTACCACGTCCGGCGAACGAACGCGAAGGTCCAAAAGTGCCATCGCCACTGAGGTATAATCATCTCCCTTTTTCATTTTATATTTCGTACTAACTCTTATACAGACACCCGATCGAAGCAGTCGAGACACTAACGAGGCAACATCCACATGCTACCTAAGGAAGACTCAACAAGTATTCAAGGCTTATTTTGAAATCAACCTCGAACACTACGGGGCATCCCCCAGAAGGCCATTCATCGGAAAAACCAAGAAACGCCAAATAGGGTCCTGATAGGAGAATGATGTACCGGGCTAAACGGTCGAACAAACCGTGTCCGTATAGCTAGGCCCCAACGGCGAAAACATGTATACTTGTACCAAGTAATCGAAAAATACCTTTTGTCGAAGCATTTCACACTCCAAAAGAAACTCAGCATTTTCGCAAAAACGATTCCTTCGTCAAAGCGTCCCGAACACTCGGAGATTAGCGTCGACAAATCAATCTCCGAATGACCTCCGGGTTGGGACTCCAAGCTCATAAGCCCTCAATGAGGCAACATAAAAATCAATAAATGACTCCAAGGCCGAAAGTGTCCCGAACACTCGAGGAATGGCATCAAAATCTCAAAAATCGTATGACCTTAGAGTCGGAATTGCCAAAGTCGTAAGCCCTAAATGAGGCAACACCAAGGTTACAAGTAAATGGCTCCCGAGCCAAGATGCCATCGCTAACTCGGAGACTGTCGCGAAGCACCATTCATTACAAAATTCGAGGCCATAAGACCCCAAGCGGGCAGACTCAATCTCGTAAAACCTACATAAGGCAGCAACAATATCTGTAAGACCTCGAGCAAGGCATGAACTACACTTGTACCAAGTGGCAACATCTGTAAGACCTCAAGCAAGACATGAACCATACTTTTACCAAATATCTAAAAACTGTAAGACCTCAACGGCATGAAAATTTTATAAGACCTTGCTAAAGGCATAAACCCGATCTCAAAGTTTAGGCTATATATTTTATAAGACCTTGCTAAAAAGGCATACCCTCGATATAGATGGCCAAACTACTTCACATGGGATTAAAAGTGGCTCCGGCCAAGCACAAATGACTACGGTCATAAGGCTGTACCAGCCAAACTAACGCGACTCGGGGACGCTCGACCGTCGCTACAAAATCACAGACCTTCAATTACTTCGAATCTACTTCGAAAAGAACCGGTTAAACAGGCTACCCTTGACATAGGCAAAAGAGCTTCGACCATGTCAGCTTCAAATCACAAGCTTCGAGATACTCAGCCTCCGAGCTAAACCTCCCGAGGTGCTCGATCATCGCCAGAAAACGGCTCATAATCGAGGTTCTTCTCGAACCTTCTAAGAGTTAGGAAAATATTATTACAAAATGTCCTTAATGAGGGTAAAATAAAGCCCACATAAAAGGTCACTTCGACCCAAGGCGTAAGAGCCATTGTCGCCAGCCCATGCAAATCTGAAAACTTGAGGATCGAATGAGCTCGAATCGCAACCCGATTGAGAGACTGAACCCAAAATAGTTACCTGAAAATGCCCCAGGGCAAAAATCATAAGAGCTCAAACGCCAACTTACACATAAAAGGTCGCTTTGACCCAAGGCGTAAGAGCCATTGTAGCCAGCCCATGCAAATCTAAAAACTTGAGGGTCTAATGAGCTCGAATCGCAACCCGATTTGGAGACTGAACCCAAAGTAGTTACCTGAAAAGTCCCCAGGGAAAAAATCATAAGAGCTCAAATGCCAGCTTACACATAAAAGGTCGCTTCGACCCGAGGCGTAAGAGCCATTGTCGCCATCCCATGCAAATCTAAAAACTTGAGGGTCGAATAAGCTCGAACCGCAACCCGATTCGGAGATTGAACCCAAAATAGTTCCCTGAAAATGCCCTAGGGCGAAAGCATAAGAGCCATTGTCGCTAGTTTACACAAAAGAGGTCACATCGACCGAGCGCGCAAGAGCCCACGAGCCGGCCTAATGAGCCCCAGGGCCATATCACGAATCTAAGGATTCCTACCAAATCAAAGGCCAGTTCGCCTGGCCAAATTCGAGACTGAAAGAGATACGGAAGAAATAAAACCGCAAGGGTTTCCTTATACACATATGCAAAAAATGCAATCTCCATCTACAAACAAGCTTTGAAAATGCTACATACAGATGGCAAAAATCTACGCTCCCCCTGGGAGCTACGGCCTACCGGCCTCATCTTCGTTTTCTCCAACGTCAGACAGAAGCAACCGAGCATCACGCTCGTCCGCCCTCACTCGCGCTAACTCTTCCGAGAGAACAAATCCCCTAGCACATATCTCCTCGAGAGTCTTCCTTCGAGACTTTCAACGAGCATATTCTTTGATCCTCTCTTCACGGTCGATGATCCTTCTCAACTCAGCTTGAGCATCAGTAGCATCCTTTAAATAGATCGCCATCTCCTGGTAAGCCTTAATTCGGCTCATTACAGCATCAGCTCGGGCATCAACGATCTTGACCCTTACCTTTGAAAGCTCGGATTCGAGCTTCGCAACGCATCCGCTTGAGCCAAAGCATTTTCACAGGCTAAGCAGAGTTGGGCCTCGAGGTCGGGAACTTTAGCCAGAGCTTCCCTCTGCTCTAAAGACTGAACCTCTGCCAGAGCTCTTAGCTCATCATGTTCACTCTTGGCACGGCCGGCTTCATCCCGAAGACGCTCCAGAGCCTCCATCCTTTTCTACAGCTAGAATGAACGAAGTTTTAGGCTTAGAATCCAGGAGGCAGGGCGCATACTCACTCGGGGCGGAAAGTTACCTGCTCCTCCAAGAAGCTCTCGTAATTTGAGCTCCGACTCAACTCATACCGCAAGGGCTCCGGCTCGGCTTCCTTTTCATCACAAAGGAGCCTAAGGGATCTTTCCTCATCCAGAGCTTTCCGCAGCCGGGCTTCACGATGAAGCAGCCCGGACTTTAGCATGTCGAAGGCCTGCAAAAGAAAACCCAATAGGAAAGGCAAAGCGCAAAATATGAAGGGATTATGTCGAAACTCACCACAAAGTGAAGCTGTTGGGCTTCCTCAAAGGACGAACGTGCATCCATTAATGTAGCTCCCTCAACTCTAAAATAATTAACTTCGGTTGAGACATGGTCGCTCGGAGTAGGAGACCCCGAGTTTCTAGTATCACCCGAAGCACTATAAATGGAATGAGAAGGCAGTGACAACAGAGAAACCACCTTTTCAGAACCGGGAACCACGTGCACTTTAGGCTCGGATGATGCATCCGCTTTGGAGCCCAGGTCCAGCCTCGCCCTGCTTTGAGCGTCGTCGCTATGTAGCGGCATCTACCGCTTATTGTTGTCGTTCTTTAGCCTGGAGGCTAACGACCCTTCCCCCTCTTCAAAGGAGCACGACCTTGCCTCGGAAGGCTCTCCGATTCCTACAACAACAAGATTAATGCGCAGAAAGTAAAATTGACTCTCCAAATGAATGAAGGGAAAGGAAAAAATAGCACAACACGCACCATGATGTTTTTCTCCCCATCTTCCCCGGGACACAGCTCGCCACCTACGCTCGTCACAAGTCGAGTGGGTCGCCAACTTCCGAACCCAATCTGGTAGATCGAGAATATCACCTGGCACCCATGCAACCGCTATAAAACTGAGAAGGTACAGAATGTGCCACTTACGTGTATAATTCCATTCCTCAAGGAATGGCATAAGTTCCGCAATAATAATGTCAGCCGTTCGGACTCGGACGAATCGACTCATCCACTCTCGATCTTCATCCCCCTCATCATCGATGACGAAGGGCGTGGTCGACCAACATTGCAAGGTTAATAGGCCCCGATAATGAAAGGGACGGTACAACCTGATGAGATGACTGAGCGTAAAGTGAAACCACGCCTTCTTCGCAAAAAATCTCATCATCAACACTATCCGCCAAAATGATGAATGGATCTGCGCCAAGGTGACCTGATACTTCAAATAGAAATCTAGCACAATCCTATCAAGGGGGACCAGTGTGAAGGGATACGTGTACATATTCGAAAATCCATCGGCATGATCCGTGATGTGCTTATCCGGTGAAAGTAGCTGCAACACTACTTTCTCCCCCCAGCCACAGTCTTTTCTCACCAACCCAAGGTGTTCTTCTCCTATCGAAGAAGCAATCTTCGAGGTACGCTCTCGTTGGTCTTGGATACCGGAGGCGGGACTCTCCCCCCTCTGCCGGAGTGACCCCAATATTTATGCAAGTACATTAGTACTGAATTAGCGAAAGGCTCAACCCAGAAAAGAAAAGGTAACCGCTTAAAATAATAGGATCTCCAATGGGCACAAACGACCCTATATATGGAAAAAGCGACGACGACCCGCCTGCCTAAAAGTCCAACGACATTATCACCAATCCCGAAGTGGTACCCGACCTCAAGGATCTCCATCAAGAGAAGTTAGGCCCCATAAAGCCAAATACATTATCACCAATCCCATGGTGGTACCCGACCTCGAGGATCTCCATCAAGAGAAGTTAGGCTCCAGGAAGACGACAACATTATCGCCAATCCCGAGGTGGTACCCGACCTCGAGGATCTCCATTAAGAGAAGTTAGGCTCCAGGAAGCCGACAACATTTTCATTGATCCTGAGGTGGTACCTGACCTCGAGGATCTCCACCAAGAAGAAGTTAGGCTCCAGTAAGCCGACGACATCGTTTCAAGTCCTGAAGTGGTACCCGACCTCGAGAACCTCCGCCATAAAGGAGTTAAGCTCCAAAGAAACAAGCATTTAAACTCCACCCATATGGGCTTGACCACAGGGTACCATCTATGTTCGGGTAAAGCCTCGTTTGTGATCTACCTACAATGCCTTAGGTCTATCTACGCTGAGTTCAAAGTAGGTTTCCGGGTGGTTAAGGTTTGAATGAACCCCGCTCGCAGATTGCCCTCAAGAGCTTAAAGGCAGAACCTATTCTAGGGCTCCCGAGCAAGTTTCCCTCGAAGAGTATTGCAGGGCCTAAAGACTGTTCTCGAAAGTCTAGGGGTTCGAAGCGTTATCTTCATTCAGCCCAAAGTAAAGGTCCCGACTACCTGAGTCTATCGGTCCAATCAAGGTTTGGTTCGAGGAAAGGCAAAGGGTTCCACGGGGAGCCGTACTAATCGATCAAAGTTTAGAGATACATACTACCACCTGGGCTCGATATCAACATCGACCGCTAGGATCATGCATTCAGAATTTCCACAAGCATAACCAAAAAGAATATAGCAAACATCGAAGACGAAGTTGAAGAAACATCTTTGTATTCATGAATATTTGGTTGCAAAAGCCCACGAGGGGTCCTTACAAATGATTACAAAAGCCCACGAGGGGTCCTTACACAGAAACAAAAAAGCTAAAGGGTACACGTATAGAAAAAGCCTATGAGCCTAGCCTATTCTTAAAGGTGCTTCCTGAGTAGCAGCATCTTCGAGCATCATCTCCTCGGGCACGCATCCTCGACGGCAATATCTTCGACCATCACCTCCTCCGGGGTTTGGTCTCTATCCTCCGGGATGTCATCATCAAAAGGTGAGATAAAGAGGAGGAAGGTGGTGGAGAAGAGCAAAGTGATGCAGAAGAAGCAGAAAAGAATCGAGAAGTTACCTTATTGAGGGCTTACAAAAAGGCACTACCCCGACCATAAAGTTAAGGCTATATATTCGAACTTGTACGACCCCTAAAAAGGCATACCCTCGATATAGACACCAAAAACTACTTCACTCGGGAATAAAAAAGGCTACGGCCAAACACAAATGACCACAGTTATAAGGCTCCGGCCAAACTAACGCGACTCGGGGATGCCCGACCATTGCAACAAAATCAAAGGCCTTCAATTACTTCAAAAAAACGTCGAAAAGAACTGTTTTAAACAAGCTACACTCAGCATAGGCAAAAGAGCTTCGGCCATGTCAGCTCCAAACTAAATGCTTCGGAACACTCAGCCTCCAAGCAAAACCTTCTGAGGTGCTCGTATATCACCACACAACGACTCACAATTGAGGTTTTTATCAAACCGTCGAAGAGTCAGGCAAACACAACATGAAAAAGTCTTTAACGAGGGAAAAATAAAGCCTATATTAGAGGTCGTACCGACCCTAATGCGTAAGAGCCACTACCGCTAACCCTTATTCGAGGTTGTACCGACCCCAACGTGTAAGAGCCTAAGGTCCAGCTCAAATTCAAAAACTCGAGGGTTAACAAGCTCGAATCGAAACCCAACTCGGAGACTGAACCCGAAACAGTTAAATGAATATGCCCAAAAAAGCATAAGGTCCTAAGACGCCAACATACATTAAAAGGGTCCTACTAACCCAATGCATAAAGAGCCTATGGGCCAACTTCAAATTCAAAAACCCAAGGATTAAGGAATCCAAGTCGAAGCTCGACTCGAATAATAAAGCCCGAAACAACTGGCTAAAAAAGGCCTAAAGACAAAAAGCTCAAAAGCCCAAGCACCCGCTTGTATCGAAGGTCAGACCGACCCAACGCATGAGAATCTAAAAATCCGCGCAAGCGGCCTTAGGTCCGACACAACAGACATACGGGTCGACAAACCCATGAAACTTAAAAGCTGGTAAAAGCAAGTCGAAACATGGCTCGGCGCTCAAGCCCCAAACGGTCAACTCTCGACCATTACGAATCGCTCGACAGTAGCGGGAACCTAAGGGTCTAAGCTGGAGATCCACAACTTGGGGTAAATTGCCGAATGAATGCCGCAAGTCACTCGAAGGGAAAACGAAAAAAGGGTAAAAGGTCGACACATATATAAAACAAAAGTACGATTACAAGCCCACATCTGGAGCCCTTACAAAAGCAGAAAGCAAAAAAGACCCTAGTCTATCACCAGAGCTATGCCTTCGATGGCCCCCTCGGAAAGTGCGCTTCCAATAACCTCAACCATAACCTCCGGGTTCAAAACGGGCTCTTCCTCTTCAAGGACTGTGCCTCCTTCTTTATCATCCCCCGAATCACTGCTTGTCTCATTTTCAGAAGGAAGCAAGGCCGCGGCCTCCTCCTAAAAGGTCTTTACCCTCTCAGCCTCGGCAGCTAAATCAATCCCCTCCGCGGATACATCCTCGAGCGCCTGTCTCCGAGACTCTAATCGGGCATGCTCCACTGCTCGGGTCAGGCGCCTCTCAGTCTCTTTGGACACCTTCCGGGCCTGAGCATTTGCAGTAGCGGAATCCTCCTTATGTAAGGTCACGAGCTCCTCTGCTTCGGCCTGGACCTCAGATAGCGTAGTAACCAACTCAACATGGAGGTCCTTATATTTACTGCTCTCAGTCCTCGTTTCTTCAAGGCAATGCGCAATCGAAACCACCTCTCACCTGAGGGCATCTCTCTTAGAGGTTACCTTACTCAAATGTCACTTGAGTTCAATAATTTCAGAGTCCCTGGCTCGTAACTCCTTCCCCATGAGGACTTCTTTCTCCTTGAGCTGCCAAAATTGGTCCAAAAATATTAGAACACTGAAGTTGGTTAAGCGTACAGGCAAAAGGCAAATGAGAACTATGTTACTTGTTCAGTAAGACAAGTCTTTTCCCGGGACATCGCCTCCAAGCAATCCTGAAGGCTATGGAGTTCGTCCTCCCTCTTGATCGAAAGGGCCCTGAGTTCATCAGCTTCTGAGGTAAGTTTCTTATGTTCGCCCTCATGGCGAGTCAGGTCGGCTTCAAAATCCGCAAATGTTTGATCGTAAAGCACCTTGGCTAGAAACCATGAAAGAAATAAGGTTAGCAAGTCGAAATGTCAAAGAACCAAGCAAAATTTACAAATAAATTACCTGCTCACATAGTCTGTCAATCTCATTGAAAATGAGCAAAATGTCAGGCTCATGATTTTTCTCAGGCGCAATAGAAGGTTTTCCGAACATATTTTTATCACCACTAGGGGCCCCTGCGTCAAGAGACTTTGTATTGGGAACATCTTGCATCTCCCTCGAAGGAAAAGACGAATTCGGAGGGGAATCACTCACATCAACAACCTTGACAGAATCAATCGAGGCCATTCCTTACATCTGAAAAACTTCAGAATTATCCTCCCCCCCCCCCCCCCCCCGAATCGCCTAACAAGCATGCCTCGGCTCGATTAAATTTTTGGCCGTTAACCGGCTTGGTGATGGAGAACCGGTACACCCTCGTTGGCCTCTTCAGCCTGAGATGAAACAACAACAGAACCGAGCCGCAATTCGGAAGCCGCCTATTCGACAGTATGCAAAACAGCCATATCTTCTCCCCCCTCGTATGCTATCAAGGGATCATCCTTCTTTTCGCCGCCAACTCGGGGGCTCCCCGATGCTTCTGGGTTAAGGCTGCTAAGTCATACTTAGGTCCTTCCGCTCTGGCTTTCTTGGATGTCGAGGGATAAGTCGACGAGCTCCCTCGTTTTTTCACTTCTTCATCAGGTTTTGGGGCACCCGCTTCACCGAGCGGAGTTTCTCTCATCAAGAAGACCTCCCCTAGACCTGCCCAAATACAAAAATAAGCACGAGGAATGTGAATACGATCAATAGTAGCTTTTGTAGAATCAAAGCTACAGCAAATAATGAAGTCTCACAGTGATCCTTGGCTTCCCATCAAGCCTTGGATAAATCGCGCCACACGCGGTCGACATATGGGAAAATCGAGTCTAGTTTAGCTACCCAGGCTGGAAGATTCCTAACCGCATCGGGGTATACCGCGGCAGCTGTATCAGTAGAAGAAATCAGTTCATGAGGGAATGCATTCGTAAGAAAAGAATGGGCAGTTAGCTAGGTACGTCTACTTATGTTTCACGTACACCTTTCGGGGAACGGATCCTCTCTACAGGGATCATATCAGAAGTCCTAACTCGGACAAAATAGCTCATCCACCCCCCGTTCCTAGCCTCGTCGGTACAAGCAAAGAGGGCCCTCGAGGCCCGTCAATGGAGCATAATTAGACCCCCACGAAAAAGTTGAGGACTATATATTCTGATCAATTGGTCAAGAGTGGAGGGTATCCCCTTAATCATATATGTATAGTACCTGATCATGTAAACGACACGCCAGAATGACGGGTGAATTTAGCTGAGGGCCACTTGGTATCATTCGCAAAAGTCGACGATCACGGGGTCTATCGAAGGCATGGATGGTACCGTCGAGTTAAGGGGAAACGGATAAGTATACATACTGAGGAAGTCGGCTTTATATGTCGTTATATCCTCCCCGCGAGAAGGAATATAGTGTAAGTAGTTTGGTTAGTACATTAATACTTGTTGCTTTTTATCTTAAAAATGGAAAGTGTTGACTTGAGTGGTTTGTTTTGAAGTTGTTTCGTTTAGTTAAAATTTCACAGTATCAAAAATTGATTATGCATAGTAGATGTTGTAGTTTGCTTTCCTTCTTATGCGTATGTGATGAATAACATGGTGTTTACTTGATGTCATTTGGGGTTTTTCTTGCTGATCATGAGCTATAACTTGTGGATCTGGCCATTAGTTGGCCAAATCAGCAAGTTCTAAAGCCAAGAGCTGGAATTCTGCTATTAATGTTACGCTGAAACTGATGGCTCCATGTGGTGGATTAAAGCTTTGGCGGATAGATCATATCCAAAAGGGGAAAGTGTTCACTAGGCTACCAAATTCATGGGAAGTGTACTAAATTAGTCGGTGTTTTCCCTTTAAAGTTAGAATGATGTTGTAATAAATCAGTTGAAATCCTCAAATGTTAAATATGCATATTTTCAGTTTAAGGTAGTCTGTAATTATTGTCCTTTGGCAACAATAGTATATACTCTCTTGGATCAAAAATGCAAATGTTATTGGTTGTTTTAGATTTAATGAAGATAACTGGTGGATTTACTAATATGATTATCTACCTATGTGCTGTAAATACAACATGAAGTTTTAATTTCAAAGTTGAAGTTTAGTTGAAAATTCCTTTCATAAGGCATGATGTGTCACTATTCAAGGAGGTTTTCTTGTTCAATTAAAGTAGTTCAAGCTAGTACCACTGTTTCAAACGGTATGTTAATACAATATATTATGTTTATAGTATAGTTATTCATTATGTTGATGTTTAGAATTTGGCATGATATCTGCTGTTTGTGTACTGGAGGAAATGTGAAGGTCAAATAAGGCCTTGACATATTAAGGGCCTTCATCTCAAAGTTGGGCCTGACATTTAGCCCAAGCGAGACAACCTGGTCTTGAACAAAAGACTTGAGTTTGTCTCTGAGCCCTCACTTCACGTCTGGGCTCAGTTTCGAGCCCAATCCAGCGTTAGTAGCACCATTACAAAAGGGCACGACCAGAATAATGCATTCGGCCTGCTGCTTGGCCCATTCTTTTTTTGGTTGCTAAAATCATACACGTCTTTCCCAATGCTATATCCATAACTCTTGGCCTTTACAATAATCTCAAAATAGTTTAGGAAATAATTTGAACTTCGTAGTTTTCTTTAGGCACGTAATTAAATAATCGTGGCAATGGGTACGATTCCCGTGACATAGTTATGATATTATCAAATTAGGGTGTGCATTTCATGTGACCCGATCATAAAAACTTTGAAGAATAATAAAATAAATATTTCGCCAATCGCGGGTGCATTCATGTAGCATAGTTTGCAATGTGTTCCAAAATGGCAAGTGTACGACAATTGTAACTTGTTCAAGAAATAATTCCATAAATCCTAAAAAAGCGGGTTAAAATAATTAAAAGCGATTATAAAGTTAAAAATGCAAAATATGTTTAAAACATGTAGTAAATCAGATAATTAGGCCAATTATTAATAGTTAAGCGGCCGTGATAGAACCACGAAACCCGAGTAATGCCTAACACCTTCTCCCGGGTTAACAGAATTCGTTACCTAGTTTTCTGGTTTCGCAGACTTTTTAATAAAGTCAAAATTCTCCTCGATTTGTGATTTAAAATAAATCAGTGACTTGGGAAACCAAATAAATTATTCCAAGTGGCGACTCTGATAAATAAATAATCCCATTTCGATTAATGTCACTTAAATTGGAAAAACTCCGTTATATCCCCATCGGGTAAAAAAGGAGGTGTGACAGCTCTGGCGACTCCGCTGGGGATAAGAACCCAGAACTTCTGGTTCCGGATTCAAGAATTCGAGCTTAGAATAGTTGTTATACTTGGCTTTATTTATTATCTGATGTTTACATGTTTGAGCCTAATGTGCTAAATGCCGCATTTTACCGCTTTGATATTGTTTGGATTGTATATAAATTGTTACAAAGCCCTCTTCTCTCCGAGTCTTCTAAATCATCTGGGAAGTGTGCACTTCGTGTGACTTCTTTTCTGTTAGAGTCATATCCCAATATTAGAACGAGGTTCGGACAAGTTGCGAAGCCGGTGAAGCTTCTGTATTCCCGATACGCTTTCCCCCTCAGCTCGAGCTGTTCGCTCGGGTAAGCCAGGTCTAGAACAAATGCACTCAGGTTTTAAACCTAGCATAAAAAAAACTCATGTTGGATCCCTAGTAGGAACATTTGTTTGCATCATGTGCATTTGACTTTAGGGACTCAATATAGGGATTAGGTCTGTCTAGGACAGGTGCACCCAAAATAAAAGACCATCCTGATGCATTTTTACGTGCTACTTGTACACTTATTTTCTTCAGATTGCAGGTTGACCGGCTTCTAGAATAAGTAAGAACGGTCGAGAAAAATCAAATTGAGATACGAGAGAGAGAATTACCCGCCTTTGAAAAACCTGGTATCCAAAATATCCCGAAACTCTGCCGAAATTTTGAGGGAAAAAAGGGGGAAATTGTTTTAAAATATTTCGTGTTTTTCTGTTGCGTCAAAACTTCCCGAATTACGCACGTTTGATTATCATCGGATGTGGGATACGTAGGCAAACCTTATCGGGTGCAACCCCATTTTTGCAAAAATAACCTAAAATATGAAATGTTGTCATTTTAGTTAGGGGATGCCGTTTTTGTCTAAATAGCCAGAAATGTCCCGACAGGGCGCCAGAAGGCTCTTTTTGCAAGAATAGCCACCTATGGTCTTTTTTCAAATTTTGACCAATTATCAAACACAGCACTAAAATCTTCCTTCCCGAAGTGCTGAAGGGCCGTATTTGCAAAGGTTGTTTTGAGCAAGTTGTTTGAGTTGCAATTTTGTGAAAATAATAATCTTCTTTTTAGGTCATAATAAATCACGGGTATTTAACCAATCACTTTAAATAAATGTGCAGGATGAGAACTACTGAAAATGTACCTTTTAAAGTTCTAGAGAAAATCCCGATAGGACACCATATGTGGTGGAATTACCTGGTGGAGGTCAGCAGAGGTGCTGCAATAAAAGCTTTAGGCGGGCTCACCTGTCTCTTGAAAATTAAACCAAAGGTGGACATATTTGAGACTTTGATACTATTTTGGGACACAGCACACATGTGTTCCATTTCTCTGATTTTGAGTTAACCCCTACACCTGAGGAGATAGCAGGTTATGCTGGCCTTAACGGGAATCTCAGGAGTAGGTATCCAGTAGCACCAAGAGATGTAACCCTTCAGAAGTTTTTGGACCTTCTGAGTATTAGCTGGGAAGTCAAAGATGGAAACATGGCTGAGGGATACTGCATATTCTACTTCCTATACCGCCGTTATGGGGACCCCTATGGTTTTGAGGCTCCGGATATTGGTTTAAGTCATCAAGGGAATAAAGACAAATGGGAAGCACTTCGAGGATTGGCCTTCGTAGTGGCATTTTTAGGCACCCTAATATGCCCAAGGAGTGACGGACATAGCGAGTTGGGGCTTGCAGGAATGGCTGATATCATGATCAAAAATCTTAATGGCACTATCATACCAATGATCCTAGCAGAAACTTATCGAGCTTTAACTGTTTGTCGAGCTAGGGGAATGTTTTTTGAGGGTTGCAACTTGCTTTTACAAATCTGGATGAAAGAAACAAGCTTGAAGTTTAGTTGAACTTTCTTTTCCTGAGGCATGATGTGTCACGATTCAAGGAGATTTTTTTGTTCAATTAAAGTAGCTCAAGCTAGTACCACTGTTTCAAAGGGCATGTTAATACATTAAATTAAGTGTATAGTATAGTTATTCATTATGTTGATGTTTAGAATATGGTATGATATATGTTGTTTGTTTACTGGAGGAAATGTGAAGGTCAAATAAGGCCTAAGCATATTAAGGGCCTTCATCTCAAAGTTGGGCCTGGCAATTAGCCCAAGAGAGACAACCTGGTCATGAACAAAAGACTTGAGTTTGTCTCTGATCCCTCACTTCACGTCTGGGCTCAGTTTCGAGCCCAATCTAGCGTTAGTAGCACCATTTAAAAAGGGCACGACCATAATAATGATTGGGCCTGCTGCTTGGCCCATTCTTTTTTTTAGTAGCTAAAATCATACACGTTTTTCCAAATTCTATATCCATAACTCTCGGCCTTTACAGTAATCTCAATATAGTTTAGGAAAAACTTTTAACATCGTAGTTTACTTTAGGCGCATAATGAAATCATCGTGACTATGACATAATTATGATACCTAATTCCCAAATTCGGGTGTGCATTTCATGTGACCCAATCATAACAACATTGAACAATAATAAAACAAACATGTCGCAAATCGCGAGTGCATTTCATGTAGCGTGGTTTGCAATGTGTTCCAAATGGCAAGTGTACAACAATCATAACTTGTTCAAGAAATAATTCCATAAATCCTAAAAAAGCGGGTTAAAATAATTAAAAGCGGTTATAAAGTTAAAAATGCACAATAGTTTAAAACATGTAGTAAATCAGATAATTAGGCCATTTATCAATAGTTAAGCGACCGTGCTAGAACCACAGAACCCAGGAATGCCTAACACCTTCTTCCAGGTTAACAGAATTCCTTACCTAGTTTTCTAGTTTCGCAGACTTTTAAATAAAGTCAAAATTCTCCTCGATTTGGGATATAAAATAAACTGGTGACTTGGGACACCAAATAAATTATTACAAGTGGCGACTCATATAAATAAATAATTCCATTTCGATTAATGTCACTTAAATTGGAAAAACTCCCTTATATCCCCACCGGCTAAAAAAGGAGGCGTGTCAATATATATATATATATATATATATATATATATATATATATATATATATATATATATATATATATATATATATACCCGACCGTAATAGGCTCGGTAAAAAACGTACCCGTCCATCATAAGGCTCGGTAGAAGCGTACCCGACCACGTGGAGCTCGGTAAAACCCAAGTTATTAGTAGTTGCACAATAGGTGACGTACCCGGCTGACTATATCGGCTCGGTAGAGTAAAATAGATACATATATATATAATGTATACTGGACTCACTGGAATCATATTCTGAACCTTTCGAAGTGACGTAAGGTCGGTATCCTCCGTACACGTTATTAGGACTAACTCTTCATCATGAATCTTATAAGAATCAGGAAGTACCGGCAACATTGATAACCATAATAATAAGAGAAGCAACATAAACATCAATCATTCCACAAGAAGAGAAATAATGTAGGTACTGCTACCTTCTAAGAGTGGAGTATCTTTGGAAGCTCGTTCATTACATTATGTACAATCGGAGTCATGAAAAAATAGGAAAGGGATAGCCTCACATACCTTGTATATACAGCCCAACCTCAAAAATATGCAAATGTCACGACTCCTTAGTCTACAATAAGAGAAATGACACTAACGTTATCGTTTAAGTGTCATAACTATTATGTATCGACCGCAACCTATTTTACGAAAAAACGGACAGCACCTCTCCTATTTATATGACATCACAAAAGTCAAAACAATCACCAAACAGCCCAAACAAAATCAATAATTGTTACATACCATACTTTACTATTAGGATAAGTCGTAGTAATCCATATGAGCTTGAAGGATTAAGATTATTCATGAGGTTATAAATAATTTGTGACTATGTCATTGTAAGACCCCGTTAGTTTAACAACCTTGATACCGTTATATATATTGATATGGTACTTTGAGTGGAATACTTTTGTAAACAGTTTGAAATATATATATATATATATATATATATATATATATATATATATATATATATATATATATAGTTATTAATATTACTACATTCAATTATACACATAATATGAGAAAGTTAATGAGATTTAAATATATAAATTATTTTCTCAGAAGAAAAGAAGGTTATCTTTTTACCACTTTGAGAATTAAGGATACAAATTTTTTTACTCTTTATATAAGATTAGAAAAATTAGAAGTTGAAAAAATATATGTATTTTTACATGTATGTTTTAATGAAATATTAATGTATGTATTAATTTTATATGGTACAACATGAACATGATAGTAGGATATATATAAAGCGTATTAAAAGTGAATAGCATATTAAGTAATTTGAGATAATTCTTAATTACATGGGTTATTAATTAAAGAGTGGGATAAAATTTAACCCCTCCCCCAACGTGGCAATCACCCCTTCCATCTAATTGACTAATCATTAAAGATTGCAAGGTGTACTTTGAGAAAGAAGTGTGACACCAAGCTTAATTAAGAATAACAATCCATACCTTTTTAATTATACACAAGAGAGCATATAGATGTGGCATATTATGGCCTGTAACGAGTCTTATAGGAAAAAGATTAAGGTACGTAGCGCTCGGTTGAGTAGGAACCGGGTGCCAGTCGTGGCCCTCTGCTTTGGTACATGACAATAATAAGCATATTGAGCCTCCCAAAATAGTCCACCAACCAACAATATTACTACCAAACCTTTCCATATATATATCACAAGTTCTAGCTTCAACGACTTAGCCGTAATTTGGATAATCTTAAATACATGTACGGTAATAGGTTCCTTGCCTTTAAACGGAAATACCAACTCCAATTTGACCTTAATTGACCACTTAATATTCCTCTAATGCTTCCACAAGAACAAGGAAGCGAAACTAGCCATCAATTAGGGATTTTCGTCACTATAATCACTTTAGAAAACTTGAAATCACTTAGGGTAGGTATTAAAAACTCGAGGGAGTATTTAAAGAACATAAACAACTTAAAAAACCTCCCACACGAGCTGGAACTATCCCGGATGCCTGGCACCTGGATCTGCACATAAGGTGCAGGGAGTAACGTGAGTACGCCAACTCAGTAAGTAAAAATTATAAATAAAGAGTGAGTGCAGTGACAAGCATTGAAAATCATATACATCTCATAAAACAAAAACTACATTGGAAATAACAAGATCGAATTAGTAATTAAATTCCGTACAGCTCATAAAAACTCCAGTTTCAATGAAAGTTGTTTAAAATATTTGTTGAACATTTTCAATAGAGGCTTAGAATAAAAGAAGAGTGAAAAATAGTAATTTCATAAAACAAGCCTATCGGACAAAGTATCCCTCATATATATAGCCCCTCGGGCAAGCCTCTCAGTCACNATATATATATATATATATATATATATATATATATATATATATATATATGTATATATATATATATATATATATGTATATATATATATATATATATGTATATATGACGCTGCGGCGCGTAGCCCAATCCCTAACTTCCTCACAATCCGGCCCTCGGCCTCACTCACTCATCAACCTCACAAGCCGCTCGGGCATTTTAGTACAAACTCAAGGAAACTCAGCCCAAAACAACTTTTATATTTTAAAATAGAGTGAGGAACAAGATTAAATTTTAAACAGGTATAAACCATGATTGAGGATAATGCTTTCTATCAAAAACAATGCGACGATAACAGTAAAATACCCCTGAGGGTCCAAACAGTACGACACAAGGCCTTAAACATCACGTTCAACCCAAGTTAACAGAATCATTTCTATAAGGAATTTTACATTCCTATACACTACATGAAACTATATTACCCTCCCTACTCAAGTTTTACTATAATTATATTTTATATACCCAAATACCATTTATGTACATTTTAATAGAATTAATGATAATAATTAGTGTCCTAAAATTACTCTAACATATCTTCCACTCCCCCACATTTCTATCTCTACATCCCACCCCCCTCCCCACGTATCTTGCACAAGAGAGCGGCAATTCCACCATTGACAACCATTAAAATGCTTTGAAGCTTTGAATTGGAATTTGGGTTTTCAAAAAACATTGTTTGTTTGGATTGGATGTTGTTGCAAAGAATTGAATAATATAAAGCAAAGGAAAAGAGAGCAACAATTCCACCATTGACAACCATTAAAAATCTTTGAAGCTTTGAATTCGAATTTGGATTTTCGAAAATCATTATTTGTTTGGATTGGGTGTTGTTGTAAATAATTTATAATATAGTTTGGAGTTTATATCTCAATTTTGAGGGGTTTTGGTGAAGATTAGAATTGATTTTGGCTGAATTTCAGATTGAAACTCGAAGAAGAAGAAGAAGAAGAAGAAGAAGAAGAAGAAGAAGAAGAAGAAGAAGACATGACATACATTATACCGCATAAATTGTAGTAAATTGTAGAAAAATTATATTATGTTGTTTATATATTTTTCTTTTACTTATTTAACTATTGTATGAAAGTTGAACAACATTGTATAAAAATTATATTTAAGTTGTATGATATTGTAGTTGTATATAACTGAGTAGAAATAATGTATGAACATTGTAGATAAGTTGTATGACATTTGTTTTTACTATGTATAAATCAGATGCAAAATATACAAAAGATATATTGTATAAAATTTGTATCTAAGTTGTATGTTATTATAATTGTATTTAACTGGGTAGAAATAATGTGTGAAAGTTGTAGATAAGTTGTAGATAAATTGTATCATATATAATTAATTGCATGAAATTTGTTTTTACTATGTATAAATTAGATACAAAATATATATATGACATATTGTATAAAATTTATATAAAAATTGTATTTAACTGATATTATATTGTAGTTGTATATAACTGGGAGGTGAGAGAGGCTTTGGCAAAGGTGTCTTCGTCGCGAGTAGCTTTTGGAGAGAATCCAGATTTGACGCCATCTCCGATAGATTTCCGATCGCAACACTCCATCTCTCACTCCCCACGCCATCTCCGATAGTATAGGTCCATGATTTGACGAAGAAAAAACCCAGCAAACCAGCAGTGACATTGACAGAAGGAATGATACCAACAGTGAGATTGAGCTTGTGAGTGATGATACAGAAGAGAGTCCCAAGCACAACACTCACCACGAGGCCTCTAATCGTGATCTGATCCTTCCAATAAGGAGTAGTTTCTGGATCTTCCAAATTGGAATCGGGGATTTTGGAGGGTTCCTCTAACAATGGCTCTGTTATCTCCATTCAAGAATTTTCCGTCCCCATTGATAATTTGCACTGTTAGGATTCGGATTGGGGAGCTTTGATTGAAGGCACTAATAATGGATTGGGAGCCTTTTAAGGAGAAATGTAAATATTTTGTAAACAAAACATGTGTAGGCAGGGTAATTACTAAACATGAACATTTAGGGTAATTGTCACGCCCCAACCTCGGGAGGCTCGACCGGCGCTTGATCGGGTGAACCCAACCAAGCAAGCCTTAACACACACTTCCTACCCCATTCTTTATTAATAAGATAACCATGTTTCCTTTTTTATTTAGGCAAGGAATGGTAGTATGTTCAACAATGATAGTTCATTCCATACTACAAGCTTAATCCACAGTTTAAGTTAGTTTCCGGAATTCCCATAAGGTTACAATTTATACAAAGCAGGAGTTTATAATTACAACACAGTTTATGAGCCCCCTCAACACCCATACATGACCCACACACATGTCTACGGAGCCTCTAAGTATACAAAAGATGAGTACGACAATGCCAGCAACAAGGCCCTGGCTATACCTTAAAATGGAAGTCCACCACAACAACAAAAATATACAATACAACCCCTTGAAGGAAGAAGGGGCTCACCAAGATCTTTGAGAAGAAGGATGCTCCGCTACGCACGATCGACACTATCCGCTATGGAGCCACCTACATTCATTTAAAAATGTAGCGCCCCCGGCAAAAGGGGCGTTAGTACCGTGGAATAGTACTAGTATGTATAACCAAACACATTTTACTAGAAAGAACTATCAAGCGAGTACAAGAAAATTTCATGAATGAATCAAATATGCAAATCATACAATCTTTCACGTAATTTCCAAAACTTAGTTTGGGGTATTTGTTTCATACGCTCATCACGGTTCTCGATACCACCGCTGTCTTGAGCGGAGTTTGATCACGACCCGATCGGCTAGGTTGTCTCATTGGAGGCATATATCTCAACCACCATTTCATTTCCCTTATCCGAAATTACCACCATGTGTGCGGCATGGTGTCCGATCATGACCCGATCGGCTAGGCCGCCTTATCTAGGCGTTGTTCCTTTCTCATTAGTCATCACATCTGAGTCTTTATTTCACATATATCAAATCAATTCGTTGGCACTTAGGGCAACCATTATCACATCGTTTCCATTTTCAATATTCATCTTACAAGTTGTGATCATAGGCATATACAAAAGTAATTCAAGTTGTAGCACAGGTAAGTGAGCACATAGCTAGCATGAATAATTCTCAGTTTCAATCTTGGCTAATAGCCTAAGCATTTCAACACATAATGGTATTCTTCATACTTCTTTAATTATCAAGAATGGTACATTAGTCACATTGAGACACATCCTTCATGTATATGTGTAGATAATTGCAAATCAATTAATGCGCAATAACAATCAATACATTAACCAACTCAAATCTTACCACACTTTCGTAAACGCCAACGGAGGTCAATTTCTAATAAAAGGGGGTTTTAGCCATACATACCACAATATAGCTTTTCTTACTCTTTACAAATTTCCAGAACTCTAAGCACTTCGATCTATTGTGTAAGAATTACAAATTGAACAGAGAATTAGAGACCAGATTGAAATTCTAGCTTGGTTCGAGCATATCATCAAACACTAAAGGTGCATTGTGATCCTAGGCCCTTTTTGTGAGGAATTTCTATCATTTTATACCCCCAATTGCCTTTTTCTTAGTTTTCTACCTTCCAATAACCTATGGTGTGATATGCATGCAAGAATTTCATTCTTATACTCATAATTTGCTTTACCACTAACACCTTATAGCTAAGTATAGAAATAAAAGCTAAGGTGATGAATCTTACCCCTTGGGAATGAAAATTTAAGTGTCTTCACTTGAGTTTTCTTCAATGATTTAGCAAGGTTCAAGGATTAATTGATGTGAGACACTTTCCCTCTCTAAGAACCTCTCTCTCTCTCTCTCTAAAAGCATCAGATAATATGCTCAAAATGAGCTATAATACCAAATATATGGACAGGGGGTCGGGTTTAAAAATTAGAAAATTGGAGCCCCGAGTCAGGTATGCGATCGCAAAGATGAAATGCGGCCCGCAGAATGGACCGCAAAAGTGCTCCAAAAATCTGATCCTACTATTTGGGTTTGCGGCGGAAATGCGGTCCGCATACACGATTTCCGTCGCATAATGCACCGCATTTTTGACCTCAAATTTGACTGGCACATGGACTCATTTTACGATAGAAATGCGGTCCGCATATCAGCTATGTGATCGGATAATGGACCACATTTTTGAAAGTACAAGAGGGGAGGGGGGTGAATTGTAGATAACTAAAGTTAATCGTTAACAAGTTGACTTAAATCTTAAGTAGTCGACTAAATATTGCAATCTTGCAGATATAGTAATTCGAGGTAATAAGCAGAAAGTAAATGCACAAATTTAAAGACACCAGGAATTTTTATACTGGTTCGGATTCATGTGAATCCTAATCCAGTCCCCTTGGGTTGCAAGGGATTTCTCTTCAAGTGAATAAGTTTTCATTCGAGTACAGATTTGATGTATGTCGCTCAGTTTCTCTAGCACTCGTTTGATACAATGCCTCACCAGTTGTATGCCCACTTTCTATCCCTGACTTGTTACACAACAGATCTATATAGGCTACTATGCTTGTTTGTAGTAGAATGAAGAGAGTTATTTTGGTTTGATCAAAGTATACTAAGGATGGAGTTACACTGTGAATTTATACAAGGATCAATGGTGAAGGTTTGTCAACCCAAGGGTTTTGATCCATGGAAAGAGTTGATTCTTTCCAAGAATAAAGAACTATCCGTTGCTTCTCTTCAGACCTTTTCCTTCGGCAGATAACGGGTTTGACAGGATTCTTCCTTGATTGTTGGACCTTCCAATCTTGACCGCCGTCCGGATCTTCTAGCTTCAATAGTTCTTCAGTGATTTGATCGGACTCGTCAATCACATATTGCGTTGATCGTTATTCCATTATGGCAGATTTGATTTCCTAAAATCATGGAGCTAATCCTGATTTGCTGATGTAGTACTATTTCTTTCCTTGTACATCGTAAGTATTTCAGGCAGCTTCCTTTCTGAATGATTTCCTTCCTTGTTCGACATAGCCGTTCCAATAGTTCCTTTTTACTTCTTTAAACTCCTACACATGCATATTAATTGCATCATTAAAATATGATCTAACAATCTCCGCCTTTTTGATGATGGCAAAATAATATACATAAATGTAAGGATGTAAACAACAGTTGACTTCCCTGGTTAGTACTGGCCGACTTGGCTCCCCCTCAATGTGTGCAGTCGACTTGTACCTATATAGTCTTGTCTATGCATGGGCAACATAGTTGACTTAACCTGTTCAAAGAATAAGAAGTACTATCTATGCATGTAGCATAGTCGACTTAACCTGTATAACAATTAAAGAATGCATAGTCGACGTGAACCTGCACATAAACCGTTAACAATCCATAATATATATTCTCCCCCTTTTTGACATAAGCAAAGAGGGATCAGCAATATTATCCACATAAGCAAAAGAAGAAAAAAACATCCACGGGCACAGCCCAACCACAGCCAAAACAAGGTTAGAATAAAAAATATTGTCTGAAAAACACATCTATCTCAGCGATGCAGAAAGTAAGTAAGAGTGTTGCAAATCGCCTCCTTCAACTGTTCAAGGCTGGTGTTGGCAGCAATACTCATTCCATCTAGACTGTCGTGCACCTCCTTGAAGGCTTTAACCGCATTCTCCCTTACCCTTTGCACAGCTACCCTGATTTTAGACACATCTGACCCTGTTTCCTTTGAAATAGCATGAATAGCATCCACAGTCGACTGAGTGGAGGACAGAAGAGACTTGATGTCTAAGAGTTGGGAGTCAATGGAGCTGAGCTTTTAACTTAGGTTGGCAGGAATGGGAGAGGGCAGAACAGCAGACGAAGGCTTGGTTTCCACAGGAGTTTGCTTTGCATCACTTTCACCCTTCTTAACCCAGGCACCCTTGACATTCACATACCCCATACTCGAGAAGGCTCTAGAGTTGTAGCACTTGAAGACAGGAACAAAGGGGTAGTCTGAAAGCGGAATTTGATGAGCTTCCAGAATGTGGGTGATGGCCATACCGAAAGAAAGACTGGTTGGATCTTCATCACTCTCAATCATAAAATTTATGACCCAGGAGGACAACTTGATTTTAAGTTTGGAGATGAGATATTAGACAAAGAAGGTGTCCCTTTGAGAGAGGGTTGAGAAGGAACCAGTTCTGGGGAGAAGAGTGGTTGCAACAATGTGGGCAAGAACCCTAGTTTCAAAGCTCACATCACTAGGCCCTAATTGATTGGGAAGAGTTTAGAAGGTATTTTTAGCAATACACTGTTTAGCCTGGTCAAAGGTGATTTCAAAATTCTCAGGCCAGACATTCTTAAAGAGGATAGGGAAACCAGAGCAACGACAGAAGAAAAGAGAATTGAACATACCACAATCAAGAACAATGCGTTTCCCAAGAACAAGAGTTTCAAGCTTATCAAGTTTACTAGAACGAAGATTAGTATAAAACATACGTACAAGGGGTTCATACAATTTAGGCGGAGAAATAGAGAGAAATTTTTCCCACCCTTAATACACGAAAAGATACTTTACCTTGCAGTTGAGGGACTCCATATCATCAAGATCCACAACTCTTCCATGGGCGATGGGCTTGTCCTTGAGAGAGATAAAGAAATCCCTATTTGGGGTGTCCCAGAAATTTAGGTCGGAATCGAGTGAGGCAGAGAAATCGAACTTCGATTTCTTTGGAGTGGAAGAGGCAGGAGGATCCTCCATGGGACGCTTACCGGAGGCTTTTTCTCCTAACAATTGAGAGTGTTTAGAGTACGCTCCTTGAGAAGAGGCACAACCCTCAGAACGATTAGACCCTAAATCTACTTGCTCAGGAGGCGCGGAAGAGGGTTTTGCCTTTGAGCGGGTACTTTTTCTGGTGGAAGCAGAGGGGTTTTTGGAAGATTTTGCCATGGAAGAGGAGAGGGTTGGTACAGATTGAAGAAAGAAGATGGAGATGAAAGGGACCGAAAAAGGCTTAACTTAAAGAGAAGAGATTTGACGGTTGAGTACAGAAAAGGAAAGAGTGTCAGTGGAAGAGACGTGATGATTGGCTTTCCAACTTCGACTGCAGACTGGTGGGAAACAGAATAAAAAGAGAGGGAAAAAACCGACTGCATAATTAATGCACTGAAAAGGAGTAATTATGACAAGTTTTTGAAAAATAACACTTTGGTCCTAAGAGTTTTTTGAAAAACAAATGATGCCAAGTAATTTTCTCAAATAACAAAATCTTTCCTCCAACAATGGTTTAGTAAAAATATCAGCTATTTGGGCAGAAGTGCCAACAAAAGCTAATTCTATGTCACCTTTAAGAACATGATCTCTAATAAAATGATGTTTAATGTCTATATGCTTTGCTCTAGAATGATGCACAGGATTTTTAGAGAGACAAATTGCACTAGAATTATCACAAAAGATTTGTATAGGTTTGAAGGAAAGTTCATAGTCACCCAATTGATGTGACATCCACAAGAGTTGTGCACAGCATTGACCAATGGCAATGTACTCAGCTTCAGTAGTGGACAAGGCGACTGATGCTTGCTTTTTACTGTTCCAGGATATTAAAGCCTTTCCTAGTAATTGACAAGTGCCACTCGTGCTTTTCCTGTTTTCTTTATCACCTACTAAATCTGCATATGAGAAACCTTCTAATTTAAACGAGTTAGAGCGAGGATACCATAATCCATAAGATACTGTGCCAATAAGATATCGAATAATTCTTTTTACAGCAGTTAGATGTGACTCCTTGGGAGCCGACTGAAACCTGGCACATTTACAAACACTGAACATAATATCTGGTCGACTTGCAGTCAGATACAGTAGTGACCCAATCATTCCTCTGTATTTTGTTTCATCAACTTGAGTACCCTGTTCGTCCTTATTCAAATTTGTAGCCGGACTCATAGGAGTGCCAATTGATTTTGCATTGCTCATGCCAAATTTTTGGATCAGCTCCTTTGTATATTTAGTTTGACAGATGAAGGTTCCTTCTTCAGATTGATGAATTTGAAGCCCAAGGAAAAATGTGAGTTCACCCATCATGCTCATTTCGAATTCGCTTTTCATGAGGTTTGCAAATTCCTTGCACATAAGAGAGTTAGCACTACCAAAGATAATGTCATCAACATAAATTTGAATGATAAGGTTACCTTCTGTTGATCGTTTAATGAATAGAGTAGTATCAATTTTACCTCTGGTGAACCCATGATCAACAAGGAAGGTACTTAACCTGTCATACCAAGCACGTGGAGCCTGTTTCAGTCCGTATAGGGCCTTAGAAAGCTTGTACACATGATAAGGGAATTTTGAGTCTTCAAAGCCTGGGGGTTGTTTCACAAAAACTTCCTCTTAGATGAATCCATTCAGAAAAGCGCTTTTGACATCCATTTGAAACAGTCTGAATCCCTTAAATGATGTATAAGCTAACAGGATTCGTATAGACTCTAATCGAGCTACTGGGGCAAAGGTTTCATCGTAGTCGACTCCTTCTTGTTGTGAGTAGCCTTGAGCAACTAATCTGGCTTTGTTCCTTATGACTTGTCCTTCTTCGTTCAGTTTGTTCCTAAACACCCATTTTGTTCCAATGACGGATACATTTTTAGGTCGGGGTATCAGCTTCCATACTTGATTCTTGCTGAATTGATCTAGTTCTTCTTGCATGGCTTTCACCCAGCTTGAATCCTTCAAGGCTTCCTCTACCTTTTTTGGCTCTATTTGAGAAATCAAAGCAATGTTTGCTTTCTCATTAAGGGCAGCCCTGGTTTTCATTCCTTCGTTTGGATCTCCTATGATATATTTCTGTGGATATTCAGTTTCATTTCTCCATTCATTTAGTCGAACAGTGCTTGTAGTTGACTCCATACATTGTTCTGGAGTGTTATTGCTAATTTGTTCAGTCGACTCAACCACTTCTGCAGGATTAGTTCACTCCTGTGATTTTCCTTTGTCCTAAACTTCTTGAGTTTGATCTTTGTCACCTGCATTAATGCCTTTCTCGACCAAGGGATTATTTTCATCAAATATAACATGAACAGATTCTTCTACGCATAAATTACGGTTATTAAAGACTCTGAAAGATCTGCTATTTAATGAATAACCAAGGAAGATACCTTCATCACTTCTTGGATCAAATTTTCCAAGATTATCCTTACCATTGTTATGAATGAAACACTTGCTTCCAAATGGATGAAAGTAACTGATATTTGGACACCTTTCCAGAGTTCATAGGGAGTCTTTTTCAGAATAGGCCTTATGAGACAACGGTTGAGAATGTGACACGCAGTACTCACACCTTCAGCCCAGAAATGATTTGGGAGTGAATGTTCTAATAACATGGTTCTTGCCATGTCTTGAAGTGTTCTGTTCTTCCTTTCCACAACTCCATTCTGTTGTGGTGAGCGGGGTGCTGAGAAATTGTGAGTGTAACCTTGTTCGTTACAGAATTCTTCAAATGCTTTACTTTCAAACTCGCCTCCATGGTCGCTTTGGATTTTTGAGATCAGATAGCCCTTTTCTCTTTCAATCCTCTTGCAGAAAACTTCAAAATTTCTTAAGGCTTCATCTTTACGAGATAAGAAAATTACCCAAGTAAAACGTGAAAAGTCATCAACAATAACAAAAGCATATTTTTTGCCTCCTATGCTAGCAGTTCTAGTAGGTCCAAATAAGTCCATATGAAGTAATTGCAACGGTTTTGAAGCAGACACTATGTCTTTGTTTTTGAAAGAGTTTCTACTTTGCTTACCCATCTGACATGCATCTCAAATATGAGTTCTAGAGAAATTCAGTTTGGGTAAGCCAATAACTAAATCATGCTTGGATAATTTTTCAATCAAATGCATGCTGGCATGTCCTAGTCTTATGTGCCACAAGCAGGGATCATCAGATATAGAAGTTAGGCAAATGTGACCATCTATATTTTCAAATCCATCAAGTATGTAAACATTTCCGTACCTTTTTCCAGGAAGAATTATTTTACCTGATTCGTCTTCTATGGCACAGCCTGTTCTCTTAAACTTTACCTCATATCCTGAGTCACAGAGTTGACTTATACTGAGGAGGTTGTAGTTTAGTCCATCAACAAGATATACCTCAGTAATGTCACAGTTGTTGTTGAAAGGAATAGTTCCAGTTCCAACTATTTTGCCTCTTGAATCATCTCCAAATTTGACGCTTCCTCCATCAATCTTTGTAACCTCCTTAAAAGATTTTTGTCACCTGTCATGTGACTGGAACACGCATTATCTAGGTACCATTTTCCTTTGCGACTTATTCTGTGGTGTTCCTGCAATACATAATAATTACTTTCTTTTAGGTACCCAAGCTTTCTTGGGTCCTGGAGAATTAGTGTTACTGGGTTCAGAGTTTTTAGGTTTCCAAACCCATCCAGACATATGATGTTTACGAAATTGACAACCAGAATATTTATGCCCACTTTTGTTACAGCAGTAATATTTAGCCGCAGACATGTTTTCAGGTCTTTCATAAGCATTGGAACTAGCTATCATGAGATTAGCTGATTCCGTTCCAGTTGACTTGTAAGTCGACTGGTCCGACCGACTGGTCGATTTAGTTCTGATTGGTTCCTTTCCAGTTGACTTGTAAGTCGTCTGGTTTGACCTAACAGAACTGTGACTGGTGGATTTGCGCAAGCTGTTAAGCTGCATTTGCAATTCCTCAAACTCTTCTTGAAGTACGTCCTTTTCAATTTCACATACTTCATGTTTGAGTTTCCAGTCTTTGATTTCCATAGTGAGTCTCTTAAGCTCATTCATCATTTTTTGAGACTCTTTTAAGGTGGAATCAAGAATGTCCTGCAATTCATTACATCTATCACAGTCATAAGATCTTACCTCGCTAGTTTCCTCTCTTGCCATAAAACAATTTTCATCGTCTGAATCATCTTCTTCTGTCCAGCATCCTGAAGTTTTGTTGATCTCATTTTCTAGGATTGTCATGAAGCAGAGATTTGCTATTTCTTCACGGTCTGATTCATCCTCATCGCTCCAGCTTCCAAATGATTTGTTTTTGTTTAATCCTCTACAGATCTTCCTTTTCAGTTCTGGACATTCCGCTTGGATGTGTCCAAATTTTCCACATTCGTAGCATTTCGTTGTATTGTCTAGATCTTCTTGGTGGAAATCTCCCTTTCTTTGTATTTCTATATCTTCTCATCAGTCCATCCATGTTTCTAGACATCATAACAATTTCTTCTTGTAAGGCTTTAGGATCATCAATTTCATTTTCAGCCGCTTCAGTAGTAGTTTTGAATGCAACACTTTTCTTTTTCTCCTCTTGATTTGTCTTTTTCAGGTGTGTTCTTTCAAAAGCAATGAGCTCTCCTCGAAGTTCATCATATGATAACTTGTTAAGATTTTGAGATTCCAGGGTGACCACTTTGGTCTGCCAAGTGGTTGGTAGATTTCTGAGAATTTTCCTAACTTGATCGACATTGGTGTAAGGTTTGCCAAAAGCTTTCAAGTCGCTGATTATCTTACTGAACCTGGCAAACATTTCTTCGATGGATTCTCCTTCTTTCATTGAGAACAGTTCATAGTCGTGAACTAGCATATTGATGTGAGTTTCCTTTACTTTGCTGGTACCTTCGTAGGTAACCTCAAGTTTGTCCCACATCTCTTTGGCTGTATCACAGCTAGATATTATCTCATATTCTTCACCACTTATCGCATTGTGAAGCAGATTTCTTGCCTTGTGATTTATTTTTACAGCTTCCAGTTGTTCTTTTGTGTATGAGTCTATGTCATCAGGATCAGCGAGTGGTGGAGTGCTGGCAGGCAGTGAATAGTTTCCCTTCTTGATAACTCTCCACACCTTGACGTCGTATGCCTTGGTGAAGATTTCCATTCGAATTTTCCAGTGGGAAAAATGTTGTCCATTGAAGTGAGGTGGACTTACTTGTGAAGTTCCTTCCTGAAAGAGAGCTACTATGATAACCTGATTTGCCATGATTTTTTTCTCACAAGCTGTTAAGCAGAAAACAAAAGTGTGAGCCTTGCTCTGATACCAATTGAAAGTACAAGAGGGGGGGGGGGGTGAATTGTAGATAACTAAAGTTAATCGTTAACAAGTTGACATAAATCTTAAGTAGTCGACTAAATATGGAAATCTTGCAAATATAGTAATTCGAGGTAATAAGCAGAAAGTAAATGCACAAATTTAAAGACACCAAGAATTTTTATACTGGTCCGGATTCAATGTGAATCCTAATCCAGTCCCCTTGGGTTGCAAGGGATTTCTCTTCAACTGAATAAGTTTTCATTCGAGTACATATTTGATGTATGTCGCTCAGTTTCTCTAGCACTCGTTTGATACAATGCCTCACCAGTTCTATGCCCTCTTTCTATCCCTGACTTGTTACACAGCAGATCTATATAGGCTACTATGCTTGTTTGCAGTAGAATGAAGAGAGTTATTTTGGTTTGATCAAAGCATACTAAGGATGGAGTTACATTGTGAATTTATACAAGGATCAATGGTGAAGGTTTGTCAACCCAAGGGTTTTGATCCTTGGAAAGAGTTGATTCTTTCCAAGAATAAAGAACTATCCGTTGCTTCTCTTCAGACCTTTTCCTTCGGCAGATAACGGGTTTGACAGGATTCTTCCTTGATTGTTGGACCTTCCAATCTTGACCGCCGTCCGGATCTTCTAGCTTCAATAGTTCTTCAGTAATTTGATCTGACTCGTCAATCACAGATTGCGTTGAATCTTTATTCCATCATGGCAGAGATTTGATTTCCTAAAATCATGGAGCTAATCCTGATTTGCTGATGTAGTACTGTTTCTTTCCTTGTACATCGTAAGTATTTCAGGCAGCTTCCCTTCTAAAGGATTTCCTTCCTTGTTCGACATAGCCGTTCCAATAGTTCCTTTTTACTTCTTTGAACTCCTGCACATGCATATTAATTGCATCATTAAAATATGATCTAACAATTTGGACCTTAATTTTAACCAAACCACTGACTCAATCTGCGGCAGAAATGCGGTCCGCATACTTGATTTGCGACCGCATTCTGGACCGCATAATGGCACTTTTCTGGAAAACTTTGGTTCTTGATTTTTAAATGCTTAGATCAGTACAAAGGGTCCGAACATATATCCGTAACTTGGCACTACGACCTTTTAGGTTTTGGGTACAAGTTTTCACGGGGCCTTACATCCTCCGTCACTTAAGAGCATTCGTCCTCGAATGAGGATCAAGGGTCACTACAAGGAGTTCTTTATGCAACCTTCTGCCGTTTACAACCTAAAACCTGTTAATAGTCTCCAAATTTGTCTAACTCCCTAAATTCTCAAATTTTTTGCCAGAGTTTCCTTTGTATCTAGGCCTATCCACATGTCAGAGAGCCCTAGAATCATAATCTAACAGCATATACATATTTCTTAACATAACATGACTTGTACTGTACAACACCAACCATGGCCACATAGACACCATATACAACCAAAATGGGACAAGATAAGAGTTCGTAGGAATCAAATGCATAAAAAAGCTATTACATGACTATTCAAACAAATGCGGGTAATTCTTTTTCATTTCGTCCTCGGCTTCCCAATTGGCTTCCTCAACTTGCTGATTTCGCCATAACACTTTCACGGATGCAATTTCCTTATTTTGCAATTTCCGAACTTGCCTATCTAGAATGGCAACTGGAACTTCTTCATATGACAGCTCTTCATTGACTTCAATAGTCTCAACTGGCACAATAGTGGACGGGTCTCCCACTACCTTCCTCAACATAGACACATGAAAGACCGGGTGTACCAATGATATTTCGAGTGGCAGGTCGAGCTTGTATGCCACCTGGCCAATCCTCTGAATAATTCTGTATGGTCCAACATACCTCGGACTCAACTTGCCCTTTTTCCCAAACCGCATGATGCCCTTCATAGGGAAAACCTTCAAAAACACCCAATAATCTTCCTGGAACTCCAAATCTCTGCGACGAATATCCGAGTAAGACTTTTGGCGTCTTTGAGCAGTTTTCAACCTTTCCTTAATAATCGTGACCTTTTCCATGGCCTGATGCACGAGGTCCGGCCCTATCAATTCCGTTTCTCCAACCTCGAACCACCCAATGGGAGACCTGCATCTCCTACCATACAATGCCTCGAATGGTGCCATCTGGATGCTAGCATGGAAGCTGTTGTTGTAGGCAAATTCTATGAGCGGCAAATGGTCATCCCATCTACCTTTGAAATCAAGAGTACAAGCATGCAACATGTCTTCAAGCGTCTGAATAGTCTGCTCTGCTTGCCCATCGGTTTTTGGATTAAAAGCTGTGCTAAGGTTTACCTGCGTACCCAAACCTTGCTGAAATTTCTTCCAAAAGTTGGTCGTGAACTGAGCCCCTCAATCTGAAATGATTGAGACTGGAGTGCCATGTAACCTGACTATTCTACACCTTTCTAACATATATCGGTAACTTGCCACTACATGCTTTTAGGTTTTGGGTACAAGTTTTCACAGGGCCTTACAGTAATAAAGCTTCCAGTAGTGTATAGGAAATAAAAAATCCCTTTCTAAAACACATAGATATCCTATAGAGTTTATCACAATATGTTACTCTACAGTTGCCACGGGACGGACCAAGTCACAATCCCTACTGGTGCACACCCACACACCCGTCACCTAGCATGTGCATCCCCTCGTTTATCAAAATAGTACGAAATTCCGGGGTATTATGTCCTCATGTCCAGATTTAGCCTGATCCCTAACTATCCTCACAATCCAGCCCTCGGCCTCACTCACTCATCAACCTCACAAGCCACTCGGGCATTTCAGTACAAACTCAGGAAAACTCTGTGACGACCCGATCGGTCGTCTCATGAGTTACCAGCCTGTTTCCCTCATCTCTACTTCTTATTGCTTTGTTTATCTATGTTTTGAAGTATCGGGTTGGTTGGATTGAATCTGGGTTGGTTTTGGTGAGGTTTGAGACACTCTGTCTCTTTTAAGGAAGCTTAAGTTGGAAAAGTCAACCGGATGTTGACTTATGTGTTAGAGGGCTCGGATGTGAGTTTCGGTTATCTTCGAGAGGTGATTTGTGACTTAGGAGCGTGATCGGAATGGGTTTTGGAGGTCCGGAGTAGAATTAGGCTTGAATTGGCGAAGTTGATATTTTGGCGACTTCCGGTTGATAGGCGAGATTTTGATACAGGAGTCGGAATGGAATTCCGAGAGTTGCAGTAGCCTCGTTATGTCATTTGGGATGTGTGTGTAAAATTTCAGGTCACTTGGAGGTGGTTTGGTTGGGTTTTGATCAAAAGCGTATTTCGAAAGATTTTAGAAACTTAGGCTTGAATCCGATGTGTTTTGGGTAATTTAATGTTTTTGAGGTATTTTGATTATTGGAACAAGTTTGAATAAGGTTTTAGGATGTGTTGGTGCCCTTGGTTGAGGTCCCGGGGGCCTCGGATGAGTTTCGGGTAGTCATTCGGACCATTTTTGGAGTTTGAATGTTGCAGAAATTGCAGGTCCAGTGTTGCAGAAAAATTGCCCTTCGCAATCGCGTAGGGTGTATCGCGATCGCCTAGAAGGATTGAGGATGGCCAGGAAATAAGCCTTCGCATTTGTGAGAGGGGGCTTCGCGTCCGGGGAAGGTTGGTAAGCAGTGCATTGCGTTCGCGAGAAGGAACTCGCGATCGCGTAGAGTAATTTGGGTCTGAGGGGTTCAAGGTCAGTTGTTCATCGCGTTCGCGTAGGTTTTATCGCGTTCGCGAAGGTTTGGGTGGAGGAAGCATCGCGTTCGCGGTGGGTGTTACGCGTCCGCGTAGAGGAAAAATTTGGTCAATGCGAGCTTGTGCTACGCGAATGCGAGGCGTTGACCGCGTTCGCGAAGAAGGGAAGTCAGGCCTGGGCAGAATGGTTTTAACTCGTCTTGTTCGCGATTTTGGGTCTATTTACACCCGTAGCTGCTCGTTTTTGAAGATTTTTGAAGTAGATTAAAGAGGAATTCAAGGGGAATCGCTGGGAGGTAAGATTTATGGACTAGAAACTTGATTATTATGTGAATTCCACCTAGAAAATCATGAAAACTAAGCCAAAAATTGAAGAACTAGGGCTTGAGAAAATGGACTTTTGATTTGGAATATGAACGGTCATTTGTGGACGGATTTTTATGTATTTGGTATGTATGAACTCGTGGGGAGATAAGGAACCTATTGGTGTAAAAATTTCTGAGTTTCGAGAAGTGGGCCCAGGGCTCGGGTTTTGCTAATTTCAGGATTTTTTTGGTATTTTCGATTGTTTTCGCTTGGGCTTTGTTCCCTTAGCATATTCTGACGTCCTCGTTCTGATTTTGGATAGATTCGACGCGCGTGGAGGGCAATTCGAAGGGAAAAGGCATAGCCAGCTAGAGATTTAGCCGGTTCGAGGTGAGTAATGATTGTAAATGATGTTCTGAGGGTTCGAAACCCCGGATTTCACATCGTAGTGCTATATTGAGGTGAGGCACACGCTTGATGGCGAGTGTGGGGTCGTGCACTATTGGGGACTGTGACTTGGTCCGTCCCGATTGATGATTTTACCGCGTATTTGAGTGAAATCTATTTGTTATCATCATTATTTGGGTTCAATGCCATATTTGGGCTTCGTGCCAACTATTTGAACCCTTCGGGGCTTTTTATTGATATTTCCTCACTTTTTTGACTTACTACTTGAACTCAGTCATGTTATTTTCCACTATTTTACTACTCAGCCATTTTTACTCAGTTTTGAGACTTAAATGATATTTTAAATGATGTTTGGGCTGAGAAACACTGTTTTACTATTGCTCGAGGGGCTTGTGAGGATTTTTGACTGAGTAAGGCTGAGGGCCTATGTTGTGAGGAAACACAGGTATTGATTTGAGGCGAGAGCCTGAGATATGTACGCCACGAGGTGGCTTGATTGATATGAAGCCGAGGGCCTAGATTTGATGCCACGAGATGGCTTGTTATTGCGCTTGGGCCGTAAGGGCCCCCCCTCCCAGGAGTCTGCACACCCCTAGTGAGCGCGGGTACCCATTGTGATATGAGATATAGCCCGAGGGGCTAGTATGGTTCTACGTGATTGCCCGAGGGGCTGGTACTGTTCTGAGATATTGCCCGAGGGGCAAATTTTTTGACATTGTGCTTGAGGAGCGAACTTTATGTGCTTATCTTTCTTATTTGCCTGTCATTTACCTGTTTAATTGTGTATTTGTGCCTGAGGGGCGGATTTCTGTGCTTGTCTGCACTAGTTGTTCTGCATTCATTTGCGCAACTGTTGAAAAAGTCATTTTCAAAGAAGTTTTAAACTGAGCTACAATGTTTTAAGGAATCTTACAGCTTCATTGCTTATTACTGGTTTTTGAAATGCTTCTATACAACATGTTGATGCTCTTTTCGTGATTTCTTACCATTCAGACTTTAGTTATGATTATTACTCACTAAGTTGGCAGTACTCATTTTACTCCCTGTACCTTGTGTGCAGATTCAATTATTTTCTGAGCTTGGTGGCAGTCGTCATTGGAGTTAGCAAGGAAGCTGCCTGGCGATCACGGCTCTCCTTTCTCCCCCTTTATTCCTCCTTATGTATTAGTGTGATTTTTCCGACCCTTTCGGTCTTGATGTGACTAGACAATCGTGGTATATGCTCATGACTAGTGACACCCCAGTTTGGGTTGTACTTCTGCACTGTTATGACATTATCTGCTGGTTAGTATTATTAAATCATCTTTTAGCCTGTTTTATTGCTGTTTAGCTGTTTAACTTCGAATTAGAAATGTGTTGGCTGGCCTTGTCTTCACGAGAGGCGCCATCACAACCGGTTCTGGGTTTAGGGTCGTGACAAGTTGGTATTAGAGCCTAGGTTACATAGGTCTCACGAGTCATGAGCAGGTTTAGTAGAGTCTCGCGGATCGGTAGGTGACGTCTATATTTATCCTCGAGAGGCTGCAGAACCTTTAGGAAAGTTTTACTTTCTTAAATTCTTATCATGCATCCTTGATTTAGCTTGAAATGTAACTCTTTAAATTCCTTCCACGCATTCGTATGCGTGAACGAGCGCTCAGTATCAGATGTGCATCGATGGCTTGTGATTCCCTGATTGACGGGCGAGATGTGATCTCTATGTGCTGATGTTGGGCCAGTATGGAGGACTCGAGGCCGGATTTTTGCCTATAGCTTGAGCACCGAGGTGCTGATTGTGTGAGCACGTGTTTCTGGGTCTATGTGTTCTGTTGTGTCCCTATTAAGGGAAGTAATGACTAGATAGTACGTGATGAAGGTGATGTGACCGCGAGATGTATTCATATGATTTAGAAGTGAGGAGAAGAGTCTGCTGGAGGATAGAAGAACTATTAGGTGCTTGATTTCTGTTTTGATTCGAGTTATAGCCCCGAGTTATGGGCGCGTGAAGGATATTTTCCTGTTTCCTAGTTGGGAGTGAGGTAAACTTCATGTTGCGGTATGAGTTCAGACTCAGGAAGACTAAGTGAATGCGTAAAGTTTATGTCGGTGGAAGGTAGACAGAAATGTTAGTTGGAGGCAAAACAGGTGGGTTATCTCCTGTGGAATGTTTGGAGCTTGTGCGATCCTTATGTTGTCTGTTAGAAGATCTCAATTTCGAATGAAAGATATATGTTGTAATTTGAATTTGGGTCGCCTAAGAGAGTGGGTTTAACTATTGTGAGGGTGAATGCGAGATTTGCAGAAGATTTGGAGTACGAGATGGTCTATGTTGCTCGAGCATATGAAGTATGGAGTTTAATCTCACTATGGTATTATGGCAGTGGTAGAGTATATGCATTATGAGTTATTGTGTGTTTTGATCTATGGCTTTGAGCCAAGTGGGGGAGTCTGCTATTGACTAGTTGATTGCACGGTTATGTGCTATGTTGGTTCCAGTTTGAGACGTACTGGTGAATCGTTTATGGCTTACGGAGGTTGAGACCGAGGAGGACTCAAGTAAAGGAAATTTCAATACAGGTCATGTTATGCTTTATGGGTGTATGAGAATCACGGAATGACTTGAGTTTTTATTGGTAAAGGATGTATGGTGCATAGAACGAGATGTTGCTTGGTTGCATTAAGGTGAGGTTACATTCTGCGGTGTCGGAGTGCTAATGGAGCACAGGTCATCGGTCCGTTCGATCGGTCTAATTGCGGTTTAAGTAGAGTGGATGACTCTCTAGAATGGTTCCAATGGGTTCAAGATTTTACATGTAATAATTGGAGATTTTCAACTTGTATATTTGGCTAGAAACTAAGGTTTGCGTTGGAGGGTGTCAAGACTCATGGTATTTCTATATCATTATGGGATTTTATACATCAGTATTGGGAAAGTAATGTCTTCAGATTCACAGGGAGTCTTTTCAGGGTAGGTATTCTAAATGTGGTGCTCTTGGGAATATTTGACAGAGAATTCAGCGGGTTGTGAGCCTTAGACTGTGTGGTATCATGCTTGGGTCTCGTGTGGTGAGTCTGGGTTGAAGAATTGCGATGTTATATCAAGAAGCAGTATCAGGTTAAAGGTAAATCAGAAGGAAGCTCGGATAGATGGGATAGTTTGGTAGTATGCTGAACCAGTATGGCAAGGATAAGATTAGTTCTTTGGATATTTGTGAGGTAATGAGCTTCTACAGGTGTTTCACGGCAAAGCTCTTAGGTTTAGGGTGGCTTGCATAGCTTGGTTGAGTTAGGAGGATTCAGTCATGTCAGCTTTGGTTTTGTCAAAAGGGAGACAGAGAGTTCTTGATGATTTCTACTGCGGTTAGAGATGCGTATTTTCAGCAAGTGTAAGAAGCAAGGAATGTGTAGAGATTTTCTTCGAAATGGGATCAATGGAAAGTTCTTGGTTGGTTGAGTACATAGTTGTTCGTGGCTCGGAAGGGATATGAAGTTCTCATGTTATCCTAGGATGGTATGGTATGTGCGGTATGTGTGGAGGATTGAGATTGCTTGTGTAAAGTTGCGGTTCAGTTCTGAAAGGAAGGTCATAAAACTCTTAGGCAGCGGGCAGCTTTAGATAAATTGAGAAATGATTTTCAGATGATTAGGGAAATGATCTTCAGATGATTAAGGAAATGGTATTGCTAAGCGGGGTGATTTGGCGAGGTTATATGTTTTAGAAAAAGGCAATGTGATTAAGTTGATGGTACATCATTAGTATTGCAGCACCTTCTTGTTGGATCGACTGCTGACATTCGGGTTTTCTTGGTGGTACAGAGTTGGAGGACGGGAGTTCTCATATTCAGGCTATGTTATGGTTGTGGTCGTGTGTATTGGCATTGTTTAGTGACTATCGAGGTTTGGAGACTCGAGTGAAACTTTTACTGCTGGTATGTTAGATTTTGGATGTAGTGTTGGGTATAGACTGGTTGTCTTCGTGCTGTGTCATTCTGGACTATTGCGCTAAGGCGGCGTTGTTGGCTATGCCGGGGATGCCACGGATCGAGTGGTGAGGCTCGACGGATTATGTTCTTAGTAGGGTGGTAGACCCAGATGATGGCTGGGAAGGATTGTCTTTCTTATTGGGCTTTTGTGATGTATGTCAGTGTAGAGACTCCTACCATTGATTCAGTTCTGGTGGTGAGGGATTTTTCGGATGTGTTCTTCTGGTCGGGCATGTTGTATGGTATGGCACCGGCAGAGTTAAAGGAGTTGAAGGAGCATCTTCAGGATTTTCTTGATAAGGAGTTCGTTGGCAGGCTAATGTGGATGCGTGTTCTAATTCTAGTCGGCTTGGTTGACTACGAATTGTATTGTTGAGGGATGTGGTGACTCGATTGCTATTGAGCCTATTAGAGTTCTGAGGAGATCTATGAGTTACCTTTCTATGTTGCGGGGCATTATGAGTTGTTGGTTATAAGCACGTATGGTGTGGTTCTATTGGGGTTGCATAGTGGAAGTCGAGCGGGAAGAGTAATTCGGTGTTGCTCGGTGAATGGTGTATCAGTTAAGTCCTTTTGGTTCGTGTAGTGTTATGTATTTGCTTCATCGCGGTTATGATGATTTGCTTTGGTTCTAGTCATCAATTGCGCATGGTTGTCGATTGGGAGCATAGTGACTTAAGGTGTTTCATGTGGACCAGTGTTCGGATGAGGTCGCGCATTGAGCGAAGCTATGTGGAGGTATGATTATGTGGATTGGATTCCTGTGTTCCGTTTCTATGATGTGTGACGGGTTCTCAACATTTTGTGCGGTGGTTCTGGTAAGCTTACGGTATAGCTCTTTCAGTTGAATCATTTTCATGATCTAGGTATGCTCGGATTGTTGCTTATTGGTGTGCGGATTGCACCAGTTGTGGCCTTTGATGGCATCAATGTGTCATGTCACCAGAGCGGTTGTGTTGGATTAGATGAGATCGTTGGGATCTTTAAGGAATATGAACGGATTAGATTTCACCATGTTGGAAAGACAATATCGAGGTTCGACCCAGAAATTTGCTATGGTCTTTGCCAAAGGAGAAGTGGCTTCATGAATGGTTGATCTAAGAAATGGTTATGGCTTACTGTGGGTTTTAGTTATCATTGGCAGTATATGAAAGCGTTAGGATGAGACTTTAGTTGATAAGAGGTTTTCTATTGGTATTTGGTTGTTGTGTGCAGCTGTTGTGATTAGAAGTTATCGCTACAAGTGTTTGAGCTTTGTGGTATATCATGTAATTGCACCTAAGGTTGCAGGTATGGGTGATTATAGTTTGTTCGGGCTTATTCAGTGAATAGATGTGAGATTCTGATCTTGTGGATGATTTTCGAAGTAGAATTGTGGTTCTAAGGTTTGTGGGCTAGATGGGATTGTGAAATTTTAGTTACAATGAGTTATCGGACCCATATGAGATAGGGTGACATGGGATCACCACCGGGTATATGCATGGTAAGGTTATTCAGCGATTGGTTGACTTTTGGACCAACTCTAGGCATGTTCGAGGACAAACATGTAAGGCCCCGTGAAAACTTGTGCTCAAAACTTAGAAACTCGTAGTGCCAAGTTATGAATATGTGTTCGGACCCTTTGTACTGATCTAAGCATTTAAAAATCAAGAATCAAAGTTTTCCAGAAAAGTGTTATTATGCGGTCCAAAATGCGGTCGCAATCAAGTATGCGGACCGCATTTCAAACGCAAAGTGAGTCAAAGTGTTAGTCAAATTTGAGGCCAAAAATGCGGTCCATTATGCGATCGCATAACTGATATGCGGACCGCATAGTTGTCGCATAGTTATCTTGGAATTTTGTAAAGGGCAGTTCTGTGGTGCATTATGCGACCGCAGAACTGGTATGCGGACCGCATTTCTGCCGCAAACCCAGACAGAATGATCAGATTTTGGGAGCACTTTTGTGGTCCATTCTGCGGGCCGCATTTCCACTTTGCGATCGCAAACCTGACTCGGGGCTCCAATTTTCTAATTTTTAAACCCGACCCCCCTATCGATATATTCGATATTATAGCTCATTTTAAGCATATCTTCCGAGACTTTTAGAGAGAGAAAGGGTCTTAGAGAGGGAAAGTGTCTCCCATCAAATTCTCCTTGAGCCTTGCTAAAACATTGAAGAAAATAAAGTAAAGACACCTAAATTTTCATTCTCAAGAGGTAAGATTCATCACCTCAGCTCTTATTTCTACACTTAGCTACATGGGGTCAGTAGAGATGTAATTCATGAGTATAGGAATGAAGTTTTTTGCGTGCATATCACACCATAGGATATTTGAAGGTAGAAAACTAAGAANGGGGTATAAAATGATAGAAATTCCTCACAAAAAGGGCCTAAGATCACAATGCACCTTTAGTGTTTGATGATATGCTCGAACCAAGCTAGAATATCAATCTCATCTCTAATTCTCGGTTCAATTTGTAATTCTTACACAATAGATCGAAGTGCTAAGAGTTTTGGAATTTGGTAAGGATTAAGGAAAGCTAAATTGAGGTATGTATGGCTAAAATCCCCTTTTATTAGAAATTAAGCTCCGTTGGCGTTTACGCTGGTGTGGTAAGGCTAGAATTGGTTGATGTATTGATTGTATTTCACATTAATTGATTTGCAAATATATATATGTATGTAAATGAAGGATGTGCCTCAATGTGAATAATATTCCTTTCTTGATATTTAGAGAAGTGTGAAGAATACGAACCATGTGTTGAAATGCCTAGGCTATATGCCGAGATTAAAACTGGAATTATCATGTTAATTATGTGAAAACTTACCTATGTTTGTAACTTGAATTTCTTGTGTGTGCCTATGGCCATAAAATTGCAAGATGGACATTGGAATTGGAATTATGTGATAGTTGTGGCCCTAAGTGCCAATGAATTGATGTGATCTAAGTGAAATAAACATTCAAATGAGATGATTAATGAGAAAGGAACAACGCCTAGTTAAGGCGGCCTAGCCGATCGGGCGGTGATCGGACACCATGCCGCACACATGGTGGTGATGTGCAAATATTGAATTCCGGAAAAAGGGAAATGAAATTGTGATCGAGGTATATGTCTCAAATGAGGCAACCTAGCTGATCGGGTCATGATCGGACTCCGCTCAAGATAGCGGTGGTATTAAGAACAGTGATGAGCATATGAAAGAAATACCCCAAACCAAGTTATGGAAATTGTGTGGAAGATGATATGATTCATTTATGTGACGATGTGGTGTCCGGTTAAAACCTTTGATTTACTCTTGTGATTTCTTTGTTCTTGCTTGGTAGTTCTTTCTAGTAAAATGGTGTTTATTTATACATACTAGTACTATTCTATGGTACTAACGTCCCTTTTGCCGGGGGCGCTACATTTTTAAATGAATGTAGGTGGCTCTATTGCGGATAGTGCCGATCGCGCGTAGCAGGTTACCTTCTCCTCAAAGCTGTATTGTATATCTTTTGTTGTTGTGGATTTCCATTTTGAGGTATAGCTGGGGCCTTGTTGCCGGCATTGTTGTACTCATATTTTGTATCCTTAGAGGCTCCCTAGACATGTGTGTGGGTCATGTATGGGTGTTGTAGGGGCTCATAAACTATGTTGTAATTATAAACTCCTGCTTTGTATAAATTGTAACCTTATGGGAATTCCGGAAACTAACTTAAACTATGGATTAAGCTTGTAATATGGAACGAACTATCATTGTTGAATATACGACCTTTCCTTGCGTAAATAAAAAAGGGAAACATGGTTATCTTATTAATAAAGAGTGGGGTAGGAAGTGTGTGTTAAGGCTTGCTTGGTTGGGTTCACCCAATCGAGCGTCGGTCGTGCCTCCCGAGGTTGGGGCGTGACAGAATATTTGTTTAAGTTGGGGAGGATGTGACGACCCGGCCGGTCGTCTCATGAGTTACCGGCCCGTTTCCCTCATCTCTGCTTCTTATTGCTTTGTTTATCTGTGTTATGAAGTATCGGGTTAGTTGGATTGAATCTGGGTTGGTTTTGGTGAGGTTTGAGACACTTAGTCTCTTTTAAGGAAGCTTAAGTTGGGAAAGTCAACCAGATGTTGACTTATGTGTTAGATGGCTCGGATGAGAGTTCCGGTGGTTCGGTTAGCTTCGGGAGGTGATTTGTGACTTAGGAGCGTGATCGGAATGTGTTTTGGAGGTCCGGAGTAGAATTAGGCTTGAATTGGCGAAGTTGATATTTTGGCGACTTCCGGTTGATAGGCGAGATTTTGATACAGGAGTCGGAATGGAATTCCGAGAGTTGCATTAGCCTCATTATGTCATTTGGGATGTGTGTGTAAAATTTCAGGTCATTAGGAGGTGGTTTGGTTGGGTTTTGATCAAAAGCGTATTTCGGAAGATTTTAAAAACTTAGGCTTGAATCCGATGTGTTTTGGGTAATTTAATGTTGTTTGAGGTGTTTTGATTATTGGAACAAGTTTGAATAAGGTTTTAGGATGTGTTGGTGCCCTTGGTTGAGGTACCGAGGGCCTCAGATGAGTTTCGAGGAGTCATTCGGACCATTTTTGGAGTTTGAAAGTTGCAGAAATTGCAGGTCGGGTGTTGCAGAAAAATTGCCCTTCACGATCGCGTAGGGCGTATCGCGATTGTATAGAAAGATTAAGGAAGGCCAGGAAATAAGCCTTCTGTAACGACCCGACCGGTCGTTTTGAGCTTTTGCACTTTGATCACCAGTTCTCGGGCATGACTTGCCCCGTGTAATGCATTATGACTGATGTATATCGTTGGTTTTGGTTTTCAGGAAAATCGGAATGAATTTGAAAGAACAGTCTCAGTTGATAGCTTTGAATTTGAAAGGGTTTGACCAAGAGTTGACTGATTTGTATATGAGCTCGGATTGGAATTTTTATGATTTGGCTAGCTCCGTTAGGTGATTTATGACTTAGGAGCGCGATCGGAATGCATTTTGGAAGTCCGTGGAAGGATTTGGCTTGAATTGGCAAGGTTAGTATTTTTGGCGAATTCCGGTTGATAGGTGAGATTTTGATCCGAGGGTTGGAATGGAATTCCGAGAGTTGCTGTAGCTTCGTTATGTCATTTGTGATGTGTGTGCAAAATTTCAGGTCATTCGGACGTCGTTTGGTCGGGTTTTTGATCGAAAGTGTATTTCGGAAGTTTTTGGAAACTTAGTCTTGAATTCGATAAGTTTTGAGAAATTTGATGTTGTTTGAGGTTTGTTGACGATTAGAGCAAGCTTGAATGATGTTATGGGTTATGTTGGTAGGTTTGGTTGAGGTCCCGAGGGCCTCAGGTGTGTTTCGGGAGGCTAAGCGGATCAATTGCATGTTTTGAGAACTTCAGAAAATTGCAGGTCAGTTACAGGCATTTTTGGCCTTCGCGTTCGCGAAGGGGATCTCGCGTTCGCGAAGGGCTCGGGTTTATGAGCATCGCGTTCACGTGGTTCTACGCCGCGTTCGCAAAGGTTTGAGAGAGGGTGCATTGCGTTCATGAGTGTGTACGCGATCGCGAAAGAGGTTCTGGAGCTGATGGTCAAATGTTCATCGCGTTCGCGTGGAAGCGAACGCGTCCGCGAAGTTCAAACTATGGAAGCATTGCGTTTGCGACTGGCATTTCGCGTTCGCAGAAGGTAAAAGATGGTAAGCGTAATTTTGTGCTACGCGTTCGCGAGAGATGGACCGCGTTCGCGAAGAAGACTTTGAAAGCCTGGGCAGAATGTTTTAATAGCTCTTGTCCGCGATTTTGGAGCTAACTTTCACCATTTTGGGCGATTTTGGAGCTTCTTGAGGGGAATTGAAGAGGGATTCAAGAGATAACACCTGGAGGTAAGATTTTTGAACTTAAAACACGTTTTTCATTGTGAAATCCACCTAGAAATTAATGGAAACTAAGCCTAAAAGTGAAGAACTAGGGCTTGAGAAATTGGACTTTTGAATTGGGATTTGAAGGACCATTTGAGGTCGGATTTGAGAACTTTTGATATGTATGAACTCGTGGGGAGATGAGGAATCTAATGATGTGATTTTTTTTGAGTTTCGAGAAGTGGGCCCGGGGCTCGGGTTTTGGTAATTTCGGGATTTGTGCCCTTAATTGACTGTTTTTTCTTGGGCTTTGTTCCCTTAGCATATTGTGATGTATTCGCTCTGATTTTGGGTAGATTCGACGCACGTGGAGGCCGATTTGAGGAGCAAAGGCGTCGCGGGCTAGAGATTTCGCCGGTTCGAGGTGATTAATGATTGTAAATGATATCCTGAGGGTTTGAAACCCCGGATTGCACGTTGTAGTGCTATATTGAGGTGAGACACGCGCTGAATGATGAGCGTGGGGTTTTTCACTATTGGGGATTGTGACTTGGTCTGTCCCGATTGATGTTTTTACCGCGTATTTGACTGAACATAATTGTATTCATCACGATTTGGGTTGATTGCCATACTTGGGCTTCGTGCCAACTATTTGAACCCTTCGGGGATTGTTATCGCTGTTTCCTCACTATTTGACATATTACTTGAACTCAGTCCTATTGTTTAATATTGTTTTACAAACTCAGCCACTTTTACTCAGATTTGAAACCTAAATGATATTTCTAATGATGTTTTGGGCTGAGCACTATTGTTGTACAAATGCCCGAGGGGCTTGTGATGATTTCTGGACTGAGTGAGGTCGAGGGCCATATGTGAGGATATACTGAGTGATATGAGGCCGAGGGCCTGAGAAACTTTTATATGCCACAAGGTGGCTTGAGTGACGTGAGGCCGAGTGCCGAGTGATGTGAGGCCAAGTAACGAGAGATGATGCCACGAGGTGGCTTGATATAGCGCTTGGACCGTAAGGGGCCCCTCCGGAGTCTGCACACCCCCAGTGAGCGCAGTCGACTATATATATGGATCGGGCTGCACGCTGCAGTGATATATGGATCGGGTTGCACGCCCCAGCGGTTACTATATAATACTATTCTAAGAGTGATCTAAGAGAGGGAGCTCGAGGGGCTGAGAGTGTTCTGAGAGTGAGCCCGAGGGGCCGGTACTGTTCTGAGACATTGCTCGAGGGGCGAACCTTTATGTGATCATCCTTTATATTTACTTGTCATTTTACCTGTTTTACTATGGTATTTGTGCCCAAATGGCGGATTTTCTGTGCTTATCGGCACCAATTGTTTTGCATTCAATTGCGTAACTGTTGAAAAAGTCATTTTTAAAAGAGGTTTAAACTGAGCTAAGATATTTCGAAAGGTTTCACAACTTCACTGCTTTTCTCAAAGGGTCTTACACTGCTTCTATACAACATGATGATTTGTTATACGTGATTTCTTACTGCTCAGTTGTTATTTACCTTTATTACTCACTGAGTTGGAGTACTTACTTTACTCCCTGCACCTCGTGTGCAGATGCAAGTATTTGTCCACCCGGTAGCGGGTTTTGGCTGATTGGAGGCAGAGCTATAGGAGTTTAGCGAGGTGACTGCCAGCGTTCGCAGCACCGCTTCTCTCTCTTTTGTTCATTATTCCTGTTCTGTGTATTTTAAGACCTTGTAGAACCGTATTCACACTCTAATAGATGCTCGTGACTTGTGAAACCTCGATTAGGGATGTGCTGGGTTGTACTTCCGCTAATTAATATCATTAAATCATATTTAAACTGCTTATGTACTGTTTAACTGCTTAAAGGTGGTATTCTGAAATGGTCTGGCTGGCCTTGTCTTCACGAGAGGCGCCATCATGACCGGAGCGGGGTTTGGGTCGTGACAAGTTGGTATCAGTGCCTAGGTTACATAGGTTTCACGGGTCGTGAGCAGGTTTAGTAAAGTCTCGCCGATCGGTACGGAAACGTTTGTATTTATCCTCGAGAGACTGTAGAACCTTTAGGAAAACTTCGCATTCTTAAATTCTTATCGTGCGTCCTTGATTCATCTTGAAAAGTAACTTTTGAAATTCCTTCCACACGTTCGCATGCGCGCATGAGCGTTCGGTATCAGATGTGCCTTGATGTCTTGTGGTTCCCTGGTCAAGGGGAGAGATATGATCTCGGTGAGTTTGATGTTGGGCCAGTCTGGAGGACTTGAGGCCGGATCTTTGCCTATGGCTTGAGCACCGAGGTGCTGATTGTGCGAGTAAGTGTTTTGAACATACATGTTCGGTATTGTCCCTATTAGTGGAAGTGACGGCTGGATAACTATGTGATGAGTATGTTAGCACTGCAAGATGTATATATGCAACTTGGAAGTGACGAGGAAGGTCTGCTGGATGATAGATGAACTATTAAGTGTATGATTTCCATTCTGATTGGATGTGTAGCTCCGAGTTATGGGTGCGTGAAGAATCTTTTCGTGTCTCCTAGTTGGGGGTGAAGTAAATTTCATGTTGCGGTATGAGTTCAGACTCAGGAAGACTAAGTGGCTGTGTAATGTATATGGCGGTGGAAGGTATACGGAAATGTTATATTGAGGCGAAGCGGGTGGGTTATCTCCTGCGGAGTGTTCTGAAGGGGTGTGATCCTTATGTGTACGTTAGAAGATCTCATGTGTAATTGAAGGGTACGTATGGAAATTTGAAATTTTAGGTCGCTTAAGAGAGAGGGCTTAACTGTTGCGGGGATGAGTGCGAGAATTGCACTAGATTTACAGTACTCGATGATCTGTGTTTTCACAAGCTTACAAGTGATTTGAATTTAATCTCACTATAGTGTTGTGGCATCAATGTAACATAAGTGTTACGAGTCATTGAGTGTATTTTGATCTATGGCTCCGAGCCAAGTGGGGGAGTCTGCGGTGAGTATTTGAGTGCACGATTAGGTGCTATGTTGGTTTCAATTTGAGGCGTACTGGTGAATCAGTTATGGATTACGGAGATTGAGACCGACGATGTCTCGAGTAAAGGAAAATTTTGACAAAGGTCATGTCATGCTTCATAGGTGTCAGAGAATCTTAGAATGTCTTAAGTCGTTGCTGGTAAAAGATGCTCAGTGCGTGGAGCAGGAAGTTGTTTGGTTGTAATGGAATGATGTCACCTTCCGCGGCGTCAGAGTGCTAACTGTCCATTTGATCAGGCTAATTGCAGTTGGAATAGAGTGAATGACTCTTGAGAATGGTTCTAATGTGTTCAAGATTCTACATGTAACAATTGGGTATCTTAAAGTTGTATATGTGGTTAGGAACTGAGTTTTCATTGGAAGAGGTCAAGACTTATGGTATTTCTACGTTAATTATGGGATTCTATGTATCGATGTCAGGAAGGTAAAGGTAACATATTTAGATTCGCAGGAAGTTCTTCAGAGTAAAGTATATTAGATTGTGGTGCTTTTTGGAATATTTAAGTGAGTATTCAGCGGCTAATGGGTCTTACACAATGTGGTTTCATGCTTGGGTCACGTATGGTGAGCCTGGGTTGAGGAATTGTGCTACTACAGCAAGAGAGAATATCAGGTTGAAAATGAATCAGAAGGAAATTTAGATAGATGGAATAGTTTGATAGTAGACCGAATCGGTATGGTAAGGATATGATTAATTCCTTGTGTGTGTTCGAGGTAATGAGTTCTTTCAGGTATTTTGCAGCGATGCTCTTGGGTTTTGGATGGCTTGCTTAGCTTGGTCTAGATAGAAGGATTCAGTCCTGGCGGTTTAGTTTGTGCAAATGGAGTTGGGAGAGTTCTTGTTGATTTCTACCGTGGTTGGAGATGTGTATTTTCTACGAGTGTGAGAGGCATGGGATGCGTAATGATTTTCTTCTAGATGGGATCAATGGAAGTTCTTGGCTAGATGGGTTGCAGTTCATTTCTGAAAGGGAGTTCATAAAAAAACTTCTTAGGCAGCGGGTAGCCTAAGATAATTAGGGAAATGGTACTGCTAATTGGGAATGATTTGACGAGAGTCTATGTTTCAGTAAAAGGGCAATGTGATTAAGTTGATGGCACTTCGGTAGTATTGTGGCACCCTCTTGTTAGATCGACCGGTGATATTCGGGTTTGCTTGGTGGCACAGGGAAATTTTAGAGTATCTATCGTGGAATGATGGAGTATTTAAGGTGTGGTATGCTTTCAGAAGGCATAATTGGGATCAGGTACAATGATTCGTGTGCTATACGGAGTTGGAGATCGGGAGTTCTCATGTTCAGGCTATGTTGTGGTTGTGTATCGTGTGTATCGGCACTGTTTAGTGACTACCGAGATTTGGAGACCCGAGTGGATCTTTCTTTGTTTGGTATGTTAGATCTTGGATGTGATATTGGGGTCTAGACTGGTTGTATCCGCGTTGGGTTATTCTGGAGTATTGCGCTATGGGCTATGCCAGAAATGCCACGAATTGAGTGGCGAGGTGCGTCGGATTATATTCTAGTATAATGGCTTGTGTTTCGAAGAACCAGCGGTCGCCTAGGAAGGATTGTCTTTCTTATATGGGTTCTTGTTATGGGTGTCAGTGCTGAGGCTCCTTGTATTGATTCAGTTTTGGTGGTGAGGGGCTTTTCGGATGTGTTTCCTGTGGTCGGGCATGTCGCCGGGCAGAGTTGTCGATTTCGGGATTGATCTGGTGCCGGGCATCGTATTGTATGGCACCGGCAGGAGTTATAGTAGTGGAAGGAACAACTTCAGGTTTCCTTGGTAAGGAATTCGTTTGCAGACCAATGTGAATGTGTGTTCTAGCTGAGTCGGCTTGGTTGGCTCGAATTGTATTGTCGAGGGATAGGCTGATTCGACCATTATTGAGCTTATTAGTGATCTGGGAGATCTATGAGTTGCCTTCTGTGTTGCGAGACGTTATGATTTGTTGGTTATGGGCACATATGGTGCGGTTCTGTTGGAGTTCATAGTGGAAGTCGACCGGGAGGAGTAATTGGGTGTTGCTCGATGAATGGCGTATTGGTTATGTTCTATCGGGTTCCGTGGTAGTGTTACTTGTTTCACCGTGGGTGTAATGATTTGTTTCGGTTCCCGACATCAAATTTTGCGTGGTTGTCAATTTCGAGCATAGCGAGTGGAGGTGTCTCATGTGGAGCAGTGTTTGGGTAGGATCGCGCGTTGCGGCGAAGCTATATGGAGATATGACCTTGCGGGTTAGATTCGTGTGTTCTATTCTATGATGTGAGACGGCTTCTCAGCCTTGTGTTGTCGTGGTACGGGTGAGCTTGAGGTACATCTCTTTCATTTGAATCATTTTCATGATTGAGTATGTTCAGACCGTTGCTTAGTGGTGCGCGTATTATGCTAGTTGTGGCTTAGGCCTCTATTGATGTGTCATGTCATCATAGTGGTGTGCCGGATTAGAGGAGATCGTTAGGATCATTAATGAATACGATCGGATTCTATTTCAGCATGTTGGAAGGTTAATATCAAGGTTCGGCTCGAAAATTTGCTATGGTAATTGCCAGAGGAGAAATGGCTTCATGAATGGTTGATCTGAGAAGTGGTTATCGTTTATTGCGTGTTTCATTGATTGTTGGCAGTATATGAAAGTGTTGGAATGAGACTTTAGCTGATAAGAAGTTTTCTATCGATAATTGGTTGTTGTGGACAGCTGCCGTGAATGGAAGTTATCACTACATGTGTTTGGGTTATGTGGTATATCATATAATTGCACCTGAGATTGCAGACATGGGCTGCTATAGCTAGTTCGGGTCTATTCAAAGTATAGGTGTGAGGTTTTGATCGTATTGATGGTTCCAAAAGTGAAAATGTGGTTCTATGATTCACGGGCTAGATTGGGTTGTGTAAATTCAGTTTCTATGTGTTATCGGACCTATATGAGATAGGGTGATGTGGGATACCCCCGGGTATATGCTTGGTAAGGTTATTCAGTTATTGGTTGGCTTCTAGAACAACTCTGGGTACGTTCCAGGACGAACATGTGTTTAAGTGGGGAGAATGTAACGACCCGACCGGTCATTTTGAGCTTTTGTACTTTGATCGCCAGTTCTCGGGCATGACTTTCCCCGTGTATTGCATTATGACTGATGTATATCGTTAGTTTTGGTTTTAAGGAAAATCGGAATGAATTTGAAAGAACAGTCTCAGTTGAAAGCTTTGAATTTGAAAGGGTTTGACCAAGAGTTGACTTATTTGTGTATGAGCTCAGATCGGAGTTTTTATGATTTGGCTAGCTTCGTTAGGTGATTTATGACTTAGGAGCGCAATCGGAATGCATTTTGTTAGTCCGTGGAAGGATTTGGCTTGAATTGGCAAGGTTAGTATTTTTGGCGAATTCCGGTTGATAGGTGAGATTTTGATCCGAGGGTCGGAATGGAATTCCGAGAGTTGCTGTAGCTTCGTTATGTCATTTGTGATGTGTGTGCAAAATTTCAGGTCATTCGGACGTCGTTTGGTCGGGTTTTTGATCGAAAGTGTATTTCGGATGTTTTTGGAAACTTAGTCTTGAATTCGATAAGTTTTGAGTAATTTGATGTTGTTTGAGGTGCGTTGACGATTTGAACAAGTTTGAATGATGTTATGGGTTATGTTGGTAGGTTTGGTTGAGGTCCCGAGGCCTCGGGTGTGTTTCGGGAGGCTAAGCGGATCAATTGCATGTTTTGAGAACTTCAGAAAATAGCAGGTTAGTTGCAGGCATTTTTGGCCTTCGCGTTCGCGAAGGGGATCTCGCGTTCGTGAAGGGCCTGGGTTCATGAGCATCGCGTTCGCGAGGTTCTATGCCGCGTTCGCGAAGGTTTGAGAGAGGCTGCATCGCGTTCGCGAGTGTGGATACGCGATCGCGAAAGAGGTTCTGGAGCTGATGGTTAAATGTTCATCGCGTTCGCGTGGAAGCGAACGCGTCCGCGAAGTTCAAACTGTGGAAGCAGTGCGTTCGCGACTGGCATGTCGCGTTCGCGTAAGGTAAAAGATGGTAAGCGTAATTTTGTGCTACGCGTTCGCGAGAGATGGACCGCGTTCGCGAAGAAGACTTTTAAAGCCTGGGCAGAATGTATTAATAGCTCTTGTCCGCGATTTTGGAGCTAACTTTCACTATTTTGGGCGATTTTGGACCTTCTTGAGGGGAATTGAAGAGGGATTCAAGAAATAACACCTGGAGGTAAGATTTTTGAACTTTAAACTCGTTTTTATTGTGAAATACACCTAGAAATTCATGGAAACTAAGCCTAAAGTGAAGAACTAGGGCTTGCGAAATTGGACTTTTGAATTGGGATTTGAAGAACCATTTGAGGTCGGATTTAAGAACTTTTGATATGTATGAACTCGTGGGGAGATGAGGAATCTAATGATGTGAATATTTCTGAGTTTCAAGAAGTGGGCCCGGGGCTCGGGTTTTGGTAATTTCGAGATTTGTGCCCGTAATTGACTGTTTTTGCTTGGGCTTTGTTCCCTTAGCATATTGTGATGTATTCGCTCTGATTATGGGTAGATTCGACGAGCGTAGAGATTTTTCCGGTTCGAGGTGAGTAATGATTGTAAATGATATCCTGAGGTTTTGAAACCCCGGATTGCACATCGTAGAGCTATATTGAGGTGAGACACGCACTGGATGATGAGCGTGGGGTCTTTCACTATTGGGGATTGTGACTTGGTCCGTCCCGATTGATGTTTTTACCGTGTATTTGACTGAAACTTAATTGTATTCATCATGATTTGGGCTGATTTTCATACTTGGGCTTCGTGCCAACTATTTGAACCCTTCGAGGATTGTTATCACTGTTTCCTCACTATTTGACATATTACTTGAACTCAGTCCTATTGTTTAATACTGTTTTACAAACTCAGCCACTTTTACTCAGATTTGAAACATAAATGATATTTCTAATGATGTTTTGGGCTGAGCACTATTGTTTTACAAATGCCCGAGGGGCTTGTGATGATTTCTGGACTAAGTGAGGCCGAGGGCCATATGTGAGGATATACTGAGTGATATGAGACTGAGGGCCTGAGATACTTTTATATGCCACGAGGTGGCTTGAGTGATGTGAGGCCGAGTGCCGAGAGATGATACCTGAGGTAGCTTGATATAGCATTGGGCCGTAAGGGGCCCCTCCGGAGTCTACACACCCCCAGTGAGCGCAGTCGACTATATATATGGATCGGGCTGCACGCCGCAACGATATATGGATCGGGCTGCACGCCGCAGCGGTTACTATATGATACTATTCTGAGAGTGATCTGAGAGAGGGAGCCTGAGGGGCTGAGAGTGTTCTGAGAGTGAGCCCGAGGGGCCGGTACTGTTCTGAGACATTGCCCGAGGGGCGAACCTTTATGTGATAATCCTTCATATTTACTTGTCATTTTACCTGTTTTATTGTGGTATTTGTGCCCAAGGGGCAGATTTTCTGTGCTTATCGGCACCAATTGTTTTGCATTCAATTGCGTGACTATTGAAAAAGTCATTTTTAAAACAGGTTTAAACTGAGCTAAGATATTTCTAAAGGTATCACAGCTTCACTGCTTTTCTCAAAGGGTTTTACACTGCTTCTATACAGCATGATGATTTGTTATACGTGATTTCTTACTGCTCCATTGTTATTTACCTTTATTACTCACTGAGTTGGAGTACTTACTTCACTCCCTGCACCTCGTGTGCAGATGTAGGTATTTATCCACCCGGTAGCGGGTTTTGGCTGATTGGAGGCAGAGCTATAGGAGTTTAGCGAGGTGACTGTCAGCGTTCGCAGCACCGCTTCTCTCTCTTTTGTTCATTATTCCTGTTCCCTGTATTTTTAGACCTTGTAGAACCATATTCACACATTAATAGATGCTCGTGACTTGTGACACCCCAATTAGGGCTGTGTTGGGTTGTACTTCCGCTAATTAATATCATTAAATCATATTTAAACTGCTTATGAACTATTTAACTGCTTAAAGGTGGTGTTCTGAAATGGTCTGGCTAGCCTTGTCTTCAGGAGAGGCGCCATCACGATCGGAGCGGTGTTTGGGTCGTGACACCTTCGTGTTCACGAGAGGGGGCTTCACGTCCTCGGAAGGTTGGTAAGCAGTGCATCGCGTTCGCGAGAAGGAACTCGCGATCGCGTAGAGCAATTTGGGTCTGAGGGGTTCAAGGTCAGTTGTTCATCGCGTTCGCGTAGGTTTTATCGCGTTCGCGAAGGTTTGGGTGGAGGAAGCATAGCATTCGCGGTGGGTGTTACGCGTTCGCGTAGATGAAAAATTTGGTCAACGCGAGCTTGTGCTTCGCGAACGCGAGGCGTTGACCGCGTTCGTGAAGAAGGGAAGTCAGGCTAGGGCAGAATGTTTTTAACTCGTCTTGTTCGCGACTTTGGGTTTATTTTCACCCATAGCTGCTCGTTTTTGATGATTTTTGAAGGAGATTAAAGAGGAATTCAAGGGGAATCGTTGGGAGGTAAGCTTTCTGGACTAGAAACTCGATTATTATGTGAATCCACCTAGAAAATCATGAAAACTAAGCCAATAATTGAAGAACTAGGGCTTGAGAAAATGTTCCCTTAGCATATTTTGACGTCCTCGTTCTGATTTTGGATAGATTCGACGCGCGTGGAGGCCAATTCGAAGGGCAAAGGCGTAGCGAGCTAGAGATTTAGTCGGTTCGAGGTGAGTAATGATTGTAAATGATGTTCTCAGGGTGTGAAACCCCGGATTGCACATCGTAGTGCTATATTGAGGCGAGGCACACGCTTGATGACGAGCGTGGGGTCGTGCACTATTGGTGACTGTGACTTGGTCCGTCCGGATTGATGATTTTACCGCGTATTTTACCGGAATCTATTTGTTATCATCATTATTTGGGTTGAATGCCATATTTGGGCTTCGTGCCAACTATTTGAACCCTTCAGGGTATTTTATTAATATTTCCTCACTGTTTTGATTTACTACTTGAACTCAGTCACGTTATTTTCCATTATTTTACTACTCAGTCGTTTTTACTCAGTTTTGAGACTTGAATGATATATTAAATGATGTTTGGGCTGAGAAACACTGTTTTACTATTGCTTGAGGGGTTTGTGAGGATTTTTGACTGAGTAAGGCCGAGGGCCTATGTTGTGAGGAAACACATATACTGATTTGAGGCCGAGGGCTTAAGATATGTACGCCACGAGGTGGCTTTATTGATATGAGGCCGAGGGCCTAGATTTGATGCCATGAGATGGCTTGTTATTGCGCTTGGGCCATCACGGGCCCCTCCAGGAGTCTGCACACCCCCAGTGAGCGCGGGTACCCATTGTGATGTGAGATATAGCCCGAGGGGCTGGTATGGTTCTATGTGATTGCCTGAGGGGCTGGTACTGTTCTATGATATTGCCCGAGGGGCGGATTTGTTGACATTGTGCCCGAGGGGCGAAATTTATGTGCTTATCTTTCTTATTTGCCTGTCATTTACCTGTTTAATTCTGTATTTGTGCCTGAGGGACGGATTTCTGTGCTTGTCTGCACTAGTTGTTCTGCATTCATTTGTGCAACTGTTGAAAAAGTCATTTTTAAAGAAGTTTGAAACTGAGCTACAATGTATTAAGGAATCTTACAGTTTCATTGCTTCTTACTGGTTTTCGAACTGCTTCTATACAGCATGTTGATGCTCTTTTCGTTATTTCTTACCAGTCAGACTTTAGCTATGATTATTACTCACTGCGTTGGCAGTACTCATTTTACTCCCTGCACCTTGTGTGCAGGTTCAGGTATTTTCTGAGCTTGGTGGCAGTCATCATTGGAGTTAGCAAGGTAGCTGCCGGGCGATCGCGGCTCTGCTTTCTCCCTCTTTATTCCTCCTTATGTATTAGTGCGATTTTTCCGACCATTTCGGTCTTGATGTGACTAGACAATTGTGATAGATGCTCATGACTAGTGACACCCGGTTTGGGTTGTGTTTGGGTTGTACTTCTGCACTGTTATGACATTATCCGCTGGTTAGTATTATTAAATAATGTTTTAGCCTATTTTATTGCTGTTTAGCTGTTTAACTTTGAATTGGAAATATGTCGGCTGGCCTTGTCTTCACGAGAGGTGCCATCACGACCGGGTCTGCGTTTAGGATCGTGACAAACTCAGTTGTGATGATCCAATTGGTTATCACTTGTTTTAGAAACAAATTCAGTGTTCCGAGGCCTAAAAATCTCCTTTTTACCTCACCTCGATTTACGTGCGTGGTCCGGACCTATATCCGGAAAGTGTTCTATGTGAAATATGACTAATAGAAATTTTTAGAGTTAAAATTTGATTATGGTTGACTTTGGTCAACATTTTTACCAAATGGACCCAGATCCGTTTTCTGATGATCCGGGGAGGTCCGCAGTAAAATATTGGACTTGGGCGTATGCCTGGAAATGAATTCCGAGGTCCCAAGCCTTAGAAATGATTTTTTGAAATAAATTGTTTTGCTGAATTATCTAAGAAATGAAGAAAAAAAATTAATGCTTGAAACAACGGGTATCGGGCCCGTATTTTGGTTCCGGAGCCCGGTATAAACTTGTTGTAGTATTTAAATGATAACTGTTAAATTTGGTGAAAACCCGAGTTTATTTGACGTGAGTTGGACTCCGGTTGAACAGTTATGAACTTTAAGTGTTCTTGATGAAAATGTTGAGTTTTGAGGTTTAATTCATGATTTTACATGTTAATTTGATGATGTGATCGCACAAGTAGGTCCATATGATGTTTTTGAGTTACTATACACATTTGGTTTGGAGTCTTGAGGGCTCGGGTGAGTTTCGGGTAGGTTCCGGGATGTTTTAGGCTTAAAACATAGCTGTTGCAGGTTCAGAGAAGTTGCAGATCTCTAAACCTGCAAGTGCGGTCTGCAATGATTTTTTTCTGCCTCCGAGGGGCCTTTGCATCCGCAAAGGATTTTTTGCGGTCCGCAGTGGGGGCTTGGCGGCCGCACTCGATTTTGTGCGGTCCGCGGTGAGGAAGAATCCGCAGGTTCACTGGTCTGACTTCGGAAGCCTATATCTTTTGATCTACAAAGAATTTTGAGATGATTCAAAACCCAAAGTTGTAGCCCTTCATGTCTAGCTTCTAGAAAGGTAAAGAAATCACAATTTTGACATCTGTAGAGAATGTTATTGCCAAAATACTAAAGCATGTCACCGCAGTCAACATTGTGAGCTCCGCGGCCGCACTCGATTTTGTGCCGTCCGCACAGAGGGTCTGAGATGGGTATAATCAAACGGGATTTTCAGTTTTTTTTTTTTTTCAAAATCCCAAAAACATAATAGGCAATTTTTCAAACAACCTTTCTTCTCCAAAACTTTAGTAAGTGATTTCTAACTCATTTTCTTTACTCCTTAACTTCTTTTTACAAGATTTCATCCTATAATGTAAGGTGTTCATGGTGGAATTGGGAATTTTGGGCAAAACCTAAGAATATTAAAATTTGGGGATTTAGACCTCAAACTGAGGCCAGATTCCAAAACCAATTATATATCCAGGCCAGATTCCAAAACCAATTAAAATCATTATTTGTTAGGATTGGGTGTTGTTGCAAATATTTAAAAATATGGTTTGGAGTTTATATCTCAATTTGGAGGGGTTTTGGTGAAGATTAGACTTGGTTTTGGCTGAATTTCAGATTGAAACTCGAAGAAGAAGAAGAAGAAGAAGAAGAAGAAGAAGAAGAAGAAGAAAAAGAAGACATGACATACATTATACTGCAGAAATTATAGTAAAATTGTATATTTCCAACTACTCTATTCTTAAGCCATGTTTTTAGACTACACCCTTTTATGTTGGTTTAACTGCTTTAACAAGTGAATTGGGTTTAGTTGGTGCCTTTCTTCACGAGAGGCCGACCATCGACCGGCGTTCGGGAGTTAGGGTCTCGTGAACAATTATAAACATAATATTAAATAAAATTTTGTACAATATATCCTTTTGTTATTTTTGGTACATCTGTTATACATGTATAAAACCAAATTCATACAAATAATTATATATTCTACTACTTATCTACATATATCACATTATTTCACTTCAGTTATATACAAGCTACAAATTCATGCAACTTAAAAATAATTTTTGTACCACATATTTTTTAACTTCACACTACTAGAAGTTAGATAAATAAAAAGAAATATATAACAACAGAATACAAGTTTTTCTAC